>NC_086247.1:19083952-19321452 GCF_021018805.1 Prinia subflava
AACAGTCAAAGAGAAAAGGCACTAACTGTTCCTATTAGCATGCTTTAAGGAATCATTCCTTTCATGAACTGCTTATAAGAGGAAGGAGTAAAATTTTGGGGTATGATCACAGCAGACTATTGCAAGAAAATACAAGTGAAAAGGTGAAAAACTAAAATAGACTGAGGTACAGCAGGGAAATGAGGGCAAAAGACATAGAGTGCTCTGAGAGAGGAGCAGCAGCTTGTGTAGTACATGGAAGTATTGAGCAAGTTATTCTGAAGATTTATGAGAATGGATATGTTTTTAGAGTATTGTGGATGTGACTGTTTTTGATAGAAAAATTGGATAGAGTAGAAGAGAGACATAGGGGAGAAAAAGGAGGAAAAAAGAAATATAAGTGGAAAATGATCAGGTTATAGCCCATTTTTCTAATGGCAAGAAATACAGCAACCTGGAAAGGTGACTGAGAAGAAATCAGTATATCTGGAGCAGGGACTGCTTTTTAAAACTTCAGTTTCTATGATGTTTAGCACAGCAGGTTCTTTATAGTAGTAATGCCTATGGACAATGAAGCAGCATAAATTAACACTTAAAAAGGAAAAGATTAAAATCAACATCTTCTTCAGGAAGAGGATGAGATACAGAAAGAACTGGGCAAATGAAAAAGTCCCAGCAATAATAAAATGGGTTGGGCATTGCTGATTTAAAAGTGTGAGAAATAAAATAGTGAACATATGAGTATTCACTGCTACCCTATGGATCGCCCATGGGTGAAAGCAGCTCTTGAAATATTTTAGTGTTTTATGGAGACAGGTTATCCAGCAGTGCCTTTTGTCTATCAATAACAGAGTGGCCCTGCCCCTTCTCTGACTGTCTGCAGGAGTTACATTGCTGATTTTCTTCTGTAACCTTTAGAGATATAGTATTAATACGACCTTTTAACTTTCACATGATTTGATTTTAACTGCTGGAGTAGTAGTATTTAACCGATGCAACAATTAAACATCAGTCAAATAATCTGAAAAAAAACATAACAAAAGGCTGAAAAAATCCCACTATATCAGTTCCTTTACAGTACACTGTACTGTTATCTTACAGTTTGTAATGTATAAATTACTTTACAGTATGCTAGTTTTATTTTTTAAGATAAAATGTTAATATGAAAAAATGTTAATTATTATATATATATATAAATAATAACAATTTAAGAGACATAAAACCCCCAGAATAAAATTAAGGAGGAATTAAGGTGCTTACTAATTTACAGTAAATTCTCTTAAAATTATCTCTGAAACACAGGGAAATATATTTTATGCAATTAATATGTTTTCAGAAGTAATAAAGACTAGAGGTATATGCAGAGGTACTTATTTCTCTGAACATGCAGCCACAGACAACTGAATAAGCTTTTATGTATACACAGAGAATATTGATATTTGCATGCACATATACACATGTATGTGCATATGTATACGCATATGCAGCTTTGCACATGCTTACACGTTTTAATAACTGAATTCCCACTTTATTTATTATGCCACATATGCATTTTCCAGTAGAATATTAAGTAATATATGGTTAAACCTTTTTAAGTGAGATTTACCCTGGTATTCTTAATTTTTAAAAGAAGACTTCCTGTAAAACCTCATTAGAAATTCTAGTTTAACTTTTGGATTCCTACAGTAAACAGAAGGATGCAAATATTCACCTGCTCTGTCTGATATTGTGGACTCTGTCTGCGACTTTGCCTGGTTACATGTATTTTGATTTTTAAACCTCAGTCACATGTAAAAACAACTGGAGACACTGGACCTTTGTCCTCTGTGCCTAAGGAAGGTGTTCACAATACAGAAAAGCCTTAAAGCATCAAGAACATGAAATTTCAAGTTGTTTAAAATTATTTTTGATCAATCTAAAGCACATTGTCTGTATCTACATTTTTATTTGACCCATAAACAGTACAGAAAGCAGCATCACTTTTTTCTTAGTCATTTAACAGCTGGTGTTAAAAATGCTCTGTTTCTTCCTTGTCATCTCCACTGTACTGTTACTGGAGAAGACTCTAGAGGCTTTTGCTTTTGTGAGGGAAATCCTGGGTAAAAAATGGTAAGAAACAGGTAGCTTTTAGTCTAGCAGTGACAGAAGGATAAGCTAAATAATAATTTATAATTATGTCTGGATCCTTTAATCCCACTATTGGACTTATGTCCACTATTTTTAAGAAATGAAACATTCCTAAATTCTGGTGAATTTTACTTCTATATATTACAGTTTCCCTGTAAATGGAGTAGGAAACACTTGGTAATACTAGTACTTCCTGGTATTGAAATGCAGCCTGCTTCCCATGATGAGAAAAAAAAATCTTATCAAAGTGTTACAGATGTTCTTCAAATGATTTAATAAATACAAGAATATCTTCTAAGTAAATGAGGCAAATATGTCATTTGAATTCTCACAGCTTCGATAATTAAAAGCAAGACCACCAGCTGACTTCTTTTATTTTTTAAAAGCACAACTTGATCTGCACAAGGAATGCAACCTTCTTCAATAATGTTTTCCCTCACAAAGTTAAGAACCTACCTGTTGATCCCGAGGCAAATGCCAGTAGTGGTCCAATATTCATCAGAAACTTTAATTAATTCTGCTTCCCTTCAGGCATCTTACTTTCACCACAGTGGGGGAAAAAGAAAAAAACAACAACCCTACCCAACCTGTGGTCATTAATATCAGCATAAAACCAAGATGATGCTTAGACTGGAAGACCTGGAGTTCCACATACTTTTCTCATACTGTTATAAGTGGCATCCAATTAGTACATGGGGACTAAGATGTGTCTCAGTGTGCAGTCACTGCCAATTTACTTTATAATTTAAAGAATTAAACCTTTCCTCTAGCATCTCCCTTTTGCTCTTGTATAGCTTTATTGTTTTCAGTGAGCTATATACCTATGAAATGAATGAAAAGTACACTGGATCCAGTGGAATTAGAACGCGCATCAAATGATTCATTCTGAAAGGTAAACAGGAAGGAATCAATGCAAAAATTACTTCCTAAATTATCAGATTATATTTACTAAATATTCTAAATGAAAAAAAACCAAACCAAAACAACCAAACCAAACAAAAAAACAACCAACCAACCAAAAAACAAACACCACCCCCCAACACCACACAAACATATAAACAAAAAAAAAACCAGAAAGAGGACGTAGTCTAAAGGTTATGTACTATGCAACATTTTCTGAGAAATGGATCAACTCCCTTCTCTGCTGCTTTTACTCTGCATGATCTTGTCCAAATGGTGTCAGGTCAGATTTTCAAGACCCTTTAGTGGTGGGCTGAATTTTCATATGCCTGAGGTTTCTCACCTTGTGTGGCCGTTGATAACAGCTGGGCTGCTAGAAACCCTTAAGGTTTCTGTTAGGAACATATTTAACTGTACAGAGTTAGAACACCTTTACATTTCTTGTCTTTCAATACTTCAGGTGTAAAATAATGCACTACACCCCACACTGCTCAGGGTTGCTGTCAAGACAGGTACACTGAGGTACACGGATGTTAGAGTAACCAAATTCACAGAAGATAAAATATAGTGCAAACTAGAAAGGATCCTTGATGCACCTTTATGCAGTTTAAAGGCTTAATACCAAGAATAAACTGTGATATTTATATTACAAAACCTTCCATAAATCAGTGGTTTTTCCAGGAATGTAAATCAACAGAGCATTTGGCTGCAAAATTCCTCTTTCCAATCACAGAGGTGTCAATATAAAGCTCTCACAGACAGGCAGCATTTGGGTTTAGTCTTCAATCTGTGCGACTGTTTCTAGCTCTGAGCACATTTCGTCTGCAATCCTTCCAGCCCTGGTCCTGTCTTACAGGGCTCATCATTTGCTAAATGCATTATTTCAGGACATAACCTTTCCAGTGTTAGGCAGAAGAGAAAGACTTAGATGACAGTTTACACTTGTACTGTTAGCCTCTGTGTGCTCTGAGAGAGTCAGTGCAGGCAATCGTGGAAGAGAAAAATGTGAATGGAGTAAAACATTTTTTATTTTGGTTCTATGGTTATTTTTAAGAGGGGGTATGCACTTAGACAATAGAAGATCTACTCACCACTGACATTTGGACAAAACAGGTTAAAAATAAAAAGCAAATACACAAGATTTAGAAGTTTTGAAACTGGACCATTTCCTTAAACTTTCCTTTGATAGTGTTGCAAAAACTTAGCTAACACATTTTTGTCCAATGTGCCTGTAATGCAAAAGGATAGGACACGTTGGGGGCTGCTCTGGAAAAATAGGCATTGCTGTCAGAAAAGAGAAGTCATTGATAAAGCTCTGTTCTGCAAATGTGAGTTTCACTATTGGCTTTCAATTTTAATCCCAGGTTCCAATACTAAAAATATATGAAATGTATTTCTTTTTACAGAATGCAAATTATTTAGGGAGAAATGGTGCTAAAGATTGATTCCTGACTGTGTTCTCAGGCTCTTATTTTCAGACTGAAGTAGAAAGAATTACCTTCATGTTTTCCTTGCTGCCCAGGTTTTCAGTGAAAACAAGCCCCATGCCTTGACTCCTCTCTGATACCTTAACATTATTCCTTTTTCACAGTTACTGAAATAGGTCATAGCCCTGACAAATCTATTATGGCTCATTCATAAGTACTGCAGTTTACTTGGACAGTAATTTCTGGCCCAGAGCATCACTGAATGTTCAATTTTCTCCTTTAAAAAACACAAGGCACAGGTTCCCTGTTAAATGTTGTAATCGGATTGCCCATCCCCACAAAACAAAGAGGGCCAGTGTCAAGGGATATTCTGAACTTCTACAACTCTATCCTCTCATGTAGCCACTAAGCCTAAAAAATACATGCAGAAATAAAAGCAGAAGCAACAACTGATTCAAAGCCCTATGTAAAATGAATCCATTCAAAAGCCTGATAAAATTATTTCTACTATTTTGTCCACGGTGTAGCTACAACAAAGCTGCTGTTCAGGTCCAGCAGTGCTTTGATCAGAGGTTTTATTAAGTTTCCTTTTGCAGCCATCACTTTCATAAATGAAGAAAGGACAAGAAGATTCAAAGTCTTCACTTCCTCTGCACTAACACTGGGCCAGCTCTTAATTCCTTCGTGTATTTGCACTGGAACAGCATTCGGGGTTTATGTTAATACATTTTACCCACAGCCTAAGGAAAGTTAAATCATAATGGTCTGGCAAGTGCTGCATTGTGCTTGATTGTTCAGACTCATATGACTTAATGCATGTCCCCAAAAGAAGATAAGAGACAAAACAACAGCACGGGTCAGCTTGCTTTTCAGCCAGGATGGAAGCTAGAAAACCCAGGAGCCCCTTGCCACCACAAGTATTTGCTCTCAACAGGTCTCTTAGTTTTATCACTAATACAAAACACTATGACAGGGCAGATTCCTTTCCTGATACTAGCACATTTTAGTGCTAACCCTTTGATTTAGGAAAAAAAAAAGTGACCAGAAATGAGGTCACCAAAATTCACTAATTTCTAGAAAGAATGAAACCCAAATATTCAAACAGAACCAGGAGTTCCAACACAAAATATTTATTTCCTATTATGTTGAAAGAAAACAAAACCAGCTCAGGGGAAAACCTTTCATTTTTCTTAAACTGCAGTAGCTTATTGTTGACATAAAGTATTTGGCTGTAATAACTTTTTAACTGTCATCATAAAGGCTATAATATATATATTTTTAACAATATTCACAACTCCCAGAAGAACTAGCTTTCTAGAGGAGGTTTTGACATACTATGCATTTTTACAATAACTTTGCTGTGCCTTCACTGCCAAGATCAATCAATTTATTTCATCAAGATCATTAGGGACTTTTACACATGCCAACAGGCACAGTGACCAGAAAAGCCACATGTTGCTTGAAAGCAGACATCCAGGGACCCCCTCTTGCTGCTGCACATAGATATGCTGTAACCTCCAGGCTACCTATGCCAAGCAAAGACATTCAGCTTGAATCAACCTCTGTGCTGTAAAGTTCAGAATATGGATGCTGTGGGTACGTGTTTTCTGGACGTAAGCAGTAGCTGGGTGATGAGGAAGCCTCTCAGAAAAGGCATGGCCTGCACTAGGCACATGCAGTTGTGCAATTTCATATTTCAGTGGCCTGACTTGGAGACAAGGCATTCCCAAACCAGCAGTGCTCGACGGGCTGGGTGCCCACTGCCACCTAGGGAGGACTGTGGGCTTCTTATTCGGGTTTTGGTCTTGATCTAATGTCACTTTTGGAAATATGTTTTAAAATAGAATGATAGAGCTGCCACCTAAATCTGGTAAGTTCATGAACAAATGAAAAAAAAGATTCTTCAAAGCTAGGCTGGTGGGGTGCATGATGTAAGTCAGGCTTGTGAAAGCCCGTCTTGATTTAATGATGCCTTTCATGCTGTGGATGTGATAAGGTTCATTCAATGCGTACTTTGCATAAAAGCCAAAAAGTTAGGAACCAAAACACATGAAGAGAATACTCATATCATAATCCAATCCCTGTATGTATAAGTATTATGATGGCATCTTTCACTACAAGAATATGCACTGCTTCTGAAACCTGGAAATCTCCTACAGATTTTTCCTATGCTCTAGCAAAGTGCATTTTTAAACAGCACTCCATGAGCCACCAGTTCACACCTCTCATTCATTCCAAGCATTATGATGGTGAGCTTTGTGCTTTTAATTTACTTCAATTTCAGTAAGATCTGGGGATATTGAGAAGCTTGGCAGAATCCTGAACACACTAAACAACAGGATACTGAAAGAGTTGCCTTTGTACTTTAAAGACAGTAATGGAAATGAAATAGTATTTTAAAACATGTTTTGAGATTTGTATGTTACTGTATTCTCTGAAGTAATACATGCCCACAAGGGTGCCACACTACTTGCACTTGTGACTTTAGCTTATGATTACAGCTTTTACTCAGCTGAAAAATGTTAAAATTCTCTTAGCATTGTTCTTTAATGGAAACATTAAAATGAAATACGGCAGGGGTTTTTTTGAAAACTCTCGTGTCCTCCTAAAATGACTAACCTAAATCACAGGGAGATGCTTGCAAGTCACACTCTTGCTCAAAATGGGCTGCTGATCCAAGCACTTGTCTAATACTTACTGTCTGCAGTGCTAGGAGGAACAACCCAGCTCTCCTCTTCCTCCAGATCTTCTCCCAACAACAGTTGTAAACATTCATTTGCCAATCAAAAAATCATAGCAAGTTTATGCTACACTGGGCCTTAAATACCTGATTAATTCTAGAAATTACCAAAATAAATACAGGCTAAGTCTTTGCTCATTGAATAAGGATAAAGTAACTTCAAAATCCACAGCCACTGGTTGCCATGCAACCTGCTATAGTATTATGGCAGAAATAAGCTGTGCTTGAATTTTCAGTGCCCTCTCGCTCAGCCTTCTTGATGTTGTGATACTCTAATGCTTCTCAGCTAACTTCCATTAAGTAGTTTTTTGTGGGGTAGTATTCCAAGGTTAAAATGATTAAATAACTTTTATGGTTGATCAAATATAAGCCCTTATTATACACAGTAGGCAAAACCATACATTTTAATTACTTTGTTATCAAAGATCTTGGTATTTACATTTCATTTTTCAGTTATAATTCTGAATTTAGTTTGACCTTCATAAAAAAGAGAAGACCCGAGATTCTTGCTGTCTTAAACAATTTTTCCCATAAACAATAAAAACCATTAAGACATGGTAACAACAGAAACAATGCAATGAGATCTACACAGCCTATCAGAAATATTTTCTGCTGAGATATTTTGGTTTATTTATTTAAGCATCACCTTTTAATTTTTCAGTTTAATTTTTAACTAATTATTGGTACTGCTACTACTACTAAATGTATTGGTAATACAATTGCTGTCTAGGGGTGATTTGTCAGTATTTGATAATATTGACATTACCTTAATTTGAAGTTCATTTAGAGATATCAATAGCATTTTTCCTGTATAAAATGTATATTCCATTACAAACACTGAAATAAAAATACTAGTTTCAGGTAGTCTACAGAACTTTGGTAACAAAGTAATTTTCTGCAATTAAATTGCACTAATATTTACAGACACATATGCTTAAAAATTCATGATTAGGCAAAGTTTGTATTTTGCATTTTTGGTTTCTGAAATTATTTGAAGAAGACAGATTTCACAGACAAAGATCAACCTAATAAGGTCTTGTCTTATATATCCATTTATTACAGAAATCTAATGCAATTCAAAATCTATTAACCTCTACAACTTCTATAAAAACAGATTTATTAGATGAGGACAGAAATATCATGTGCATAATTCACACTGTAAATACATCAAAATAAAAATACTATGTTTCATTTGCTAAAAAAGCAAAAATAAATGAAAAAGAAGTCTCAATATATTTATGTGGAAAGATGTTTAGATCACCCTTTGTAAGAAAATGTTTTATTTTGCCAGATTTAGAGTCACTGTTTTTCATGTGTCTGCTTAGATTACACAGAAATGTTGAAGAAAAAAAAATACATTTAAAAAGCCTGTATTTTAATTCTTAAAACCTTTTTTTACCTTTTTTTTTTTTTTTTTACTACTTTGTCTTTCCAGAGCTTTACACAGCTTTTCCCCAGTGTACAGTGATCTTTAAATATATACAATCAAAAATATGTTTGTGGTGGGTGGTTACAGACACATTTTCAAAAATTATTTGCTTTTCATAGTGCACTAGTTCATAACAAATAAGGAAAAAAATACTAAATAGAAAGCACGACATTAACAACAAGCAGTAGATTCAAATAACCTTGCAGTCAAAGCTTTGTAACCTAATTCCAATAATGGCTCAAAGATACATGGCATAATAACATTTTCTCTTTTTCAGACTGTAATAATGTTCACATGCAAACGCATGGCCAGACTCATCGTTACAAAATGATTGTTTAACACATTCCTTCTCAGGCTTTGTAGTCTCACGTCTGCATAATGTGCCCCTTTTAGCATCTCACTGTGCAACACTTAAAGTTAGCTCCAAACAGCATCACTGTTTTCTCATTTATTTTGTTAATTTAGCGAAAAAGCTCCAAACATTCCCCCTCCTTGCCAGCCCCCCAATTTAAGGAATGACTCGACAGCCACTGCCTCCTTATTCCAGTTAAGGAGAGGGGAATGAGCTTATCCCTTTGGAGAGGCGATCTCTGGTGACTGCTCCTGTGTGGGGTGCAAGCAGCAGGCAGCAGTGAGTGTGTGACAGAGGCAGCATGGAGTGTGTGACACAGCCGGCAGTGAGTGTATGACACAGGCGGCAGTGAGTGTGTGACACAGGCAGCAGTGAGTGTGTGACACAGGCAGCAGTGAGTGTGTGACAGAGGCAGCAGGGAGTGTGTGACACAGGCAGCAGGGAGTGTGTGACACAGGCAGCAGTGAGTGTGTGACACAGGCAGCAGTCAGTGTGCGACACAGGCAGCGGTGAGTGTGCAACACAGGCGCCAGTGAGTGTGTGACACAGGCGGCAGTGAGTGTGTGACAGAGGCAGCAGGGAGTGTGTGACACAGGCGGCAGTGAGTGTGACACAGCCAGCAGTGAGTGTGTGACACAGGCGGCAGTGAGTGTGTGACACAGGTGGCAGTGAGTGTGTGACACAGCCAGCAGTGAGTGTGTGACACAGGCAGGGGTCAGTGTGTGACACAGGCAGGTGTCAGTGTGTGACACAGGCAGCAGTGAGTGTGTGACACAGGCAGAGGTGAGTGTGTGACATAGGCAGGGGTCAGTGTGCGACACAGGCAGAGGTGAGTGTGTGACACAGGCAGAGGTGAGTGTGTGACACAGGCAGCGGTCAGTGTGTGACACAGGCAGGGGTCAGTGTGCGACACAGGCAGCAGTCAGTGTGTGACACAGGCGCCAGTGAGTGTGTGACACAGGGTGCGGTCAGTGTGTGACACAGGCAGGGGTCAGTGTGTGACACAGGGTGCGGTCAGTGTGACACAGGCAGGGGTCAGTGTATGACACAGGCAGGGGTCAGTGTGACACAGGCAGGGGTCAGTGTGTGACACAGGCAGAGGTGAGTGTGTGACACAGGCAGGGGTCAGTGTGACACAGGCAGGGGTCAGTGTGTGACACAGGGTGCGGTCAGTGTGTGATACAGGCAGGGGTCAGTGTGTGACACAGGCAGGGGTCAGTGTATGACACAGGCAGGGGTCAGTGTGACACAGGCAGGGGTCAGTGTGACACAGGCAGGGGTCAGTGTGTGACACAGGGTGCGGTCAGTGTGACACAGGCAGGGGTCAGTGTGTGACACAGGCAGGGGTCAGTGTGACACAGGCAGGGGTCAGTGTGTGACACAGGCAGAGGTGAGTGTGTGACACAGGCAGAGGTGAGTGTGTGACACAGGCAGGGGTCAGTGTGTGACACAGGCAGGGGTCAGTGTGACACAGGCAGGGGTCAGTGTGTGACACAGGGTGCGGGGAGCAGGCAGCAGTGACACTGCCTGTGCTCCAGGAACAGACGGGGGCACTCTACCGTGCGCTCATCGCCACAGCGCGCCGGAGCAGCCCAGCCCGGCAGCGGCGGGGACCGGCACGGCGACTGTGCCCAGCACACTTTGAGCCATTAATAATTAGCAATGCTAAACTTCAATGACCCCATCCTTGCTGTCAGGTGTTCAGATAATGCCATCGAGCCCGGAGCCTGGCGCCCATAGTCGTTTTGTAAACTCTGTCTATCAGTTCAGGAATGCATTTCAGTTTCCTAGTGTGTATACAGTCGACCTGCTGGTGAAATTACATTGTATAAAGTGAAATACTGTACTAGGCAGGAGAAGATAGAAAGCAGAAAAGAACTTAAAGGAAAACTTTAAAGGATCTGTCATCAAAACTTTAAATAGGCCTTTCTCCAGCTGTAGCTAAATTATTGTACTTCTTGATACTGTTTGCTCCTCATAGCAATTGAAAGCATATGTAATTTAACAGCAGGCCTCAATCCTTTAATAAGCTGTCTTTAAAATACCTTACATGGATTACCTATCTGTAAATCTGCTTCCCATGCAGAATGTGACAGCATTATGGAAATTGTGAGTTCAGTAAAGATGGCATATACCAAAGAGAACCACATCTGCACACTGTAAGATTATACCAAACATTGGAAGTAATCTTTAGTCATTTATAATACTGCAGAATGAATAATTAAGATTAAGGGCTCTATTCTGCCCTTACTTATGTCCTACGTATCTCATAATTTCCACCCCCCCCCCCCCCGTAAATTAAACAGAAAAGTAGCACTGCAAGTCTTTCTTGTTCAAATTATGCAAAGTTGGTATTCATCTTTCTGCAATTTGGTGCACATCTAAGGAAGTTTGGCAAAAAGGGAACGATCACATATGGAACAGAATCCATACTAAAAAGGGATATCCCATGTTTGCCAAAAGGAGCAACTTGCAAGTAGCACATATTTCCTTATCACTTAAAAAAAATATATTAAAGAAACAAAAACCAAAAAAGACTTTCCCAGAGCAGAAACACAGTTCAAAGAGATTCTGTGCTCTGAGTCACTCTGCTGAATACGCAGCCTGCCTATACAAAAGGAAACACAAATGTCTGAAAGCAGCTCACAGCAGAGAGGAATTGGTAAGTTTTGGCAAGGAAAGGGCAGCACTAATGTTCCCTAACACTTGGATTTCTAATCAGGACCTATTTCTGCATTTAATAATATGTAATTTCTTCTGTCATTTACAAGTAGGAGAAGCAGCAACAGGAGAGCTTTCTCCAAACCCGTGCTGGTGAGCAGGAAGAGGAGGAGAGAGAGGCACTAATAGTGACCAAGGTCCTTTGTGGGAAGACCTATACCCCACCAGCCAGCTATATTTTCCTTGCCCACCCTTGGCCCCAGGAGTCTGCAGGCTCTGAATATATATTTTATTCTACAAGATACAAGTCCTTTACAATCCCCTTTCAGCTGGGTACCATGATATGGGGTCTGCAGATCCCATAGCAAACGAGACTAGAACCCAGCCCTAGACCTTACCTTACAACCTTACAAATGCCTTTATTATTTGCAGCAAATGAATGAAACGAAATTACTATCTTACCATTAGCCATTCATTATATTCCATCACAGAAATTACAAAATTACAAACCTGTTAGTGCCAGGATAATGAAGCCCACAATGAGCCTTGGCCTTTTTCTTTGCTCTGGCAATTCATGAAAGCCAAACAAAGGCAATTTTTTTCAAATAATTTTTACTAATGCTTAAGATTCACAAACATGGTTAATGTCTGCTACTTTGGAAACAGTAGCATTTCTAGGACTTGGCATTTGAGACAGCAGATGGGTGGAAATAAATTTGCCTCTGGGGTTAGGGCGCTACACCAGTCTTCTTTGCCCACTGCAGAACTATTTGTTCATTCCCTCTCAGTGTAGAGCAATAAAGATGCTGCCATTTAGAGCATCTGAATCTGAGCTTTAGCACTCACTTTATTCTCAGCATTGGTGCTGTGTATTAATGTTGGTCATACTAATACCAAAATACATTGCAATCGTGTGCAGCACATGCAGGCCCTGGAGAGCCTCCAGTGCTAAGTGATATCTCAGCTGCTGTGGCAGCTTTCTCACATAAGGAGGACACTTTCCTCCCCCCATGTGAGAGCCCAGAGAACACACGCCTTCAAATGCAGAATTAGCTAAGCAACTAACACATCATACGGCAAAATAAACAATATTCCCAAGCTTGTTAGAAGCTAAATATGGCACTTCAGAGAACAATGCACAGTCAAATGAATTTCAAGACTGCGCTACGACTAAGACATTCTTAATCCTCTGGTCAGATGTAATTTTAAAATTGCACAGAAAGTGAGGAGGTGATTATTAGGGGAGTGAGAACATATTCCAGCTCTAAAACAGACACAGATCAACTGACATGTGCACAGACATCTCAGATGGCGACTCAGCACAAAAAATCACCAGGAAAAAAAAATCCCCTTGCATTTCTATATATGTTTGGAATCATCAGTTCCTCACTGCTGCGGTAGCATTAATTTCCCAAACTTCTGAAATCTTCTTTATCAGTGAGATTCTCATAGACTCTTAAGAGAAAGTAATGGTAACCTATCACTTTTAAGACTACAGCTTTTGAAAAACCAGACCGTCAGAATACTGCAGGATGTACAATAAAAAGCAAAGAGACTGGCTAGATTTTTTAATGTTTTCAGCATCCACAATTCTATGATTAATTTGTTCTCTCTCATCCTCTTTTCAAATTGGAAGGAAACCCTTTACAATTTCTGAGTTTAGCATTACTTCCTGCTCAATTTAGGGATTTTATTGCCACAGAAAGCAGACTGATAATTATTACTATTATGAACATTAGTAAGGCAACAACTACTGCAATATGAGGCTTATATTAAAAGGAAAATTATTCTCAAGTACCAAGAGCAAATGTCCAGTAATCTGTGTATAATCTCACTTTTACAAAATGAAGAAAGAGGGTTTTCTTTCCCAATAGAAATACAAAGTGCCGGAGAATTCAGACAAAAAAACTCCAGCAGAGTAAAAGCACATCTTAAGCAGTTCCTGAATGGAGTCATGAATCAGATTCAAGCTGTCTACATATACACAGCTGATTTGGAAACAGTACTTCCTGCTTAAATTGACGTGATTTTCTGTTGCTTCTGCATCTGAAATCTTACTATCTGACCCCTAAAGAAATGCAAAGTTTTACAGATCTCTTGGACTGTCTTGCCATAACTGCCCAACAATCTTTCTGGAAAAATGAGGTTAGTGGGTCAGTACTTTTAATAGATGTTTTCTTGAGCACGACCTAGGTCATTTTTAGTTTGACAGAATTCTGGCAAATGGCCTTCGTTTCAAAAGATATTCACAATCTCCAGCACTAATAACTGTACTCACATCTCTCCATGCTATGTTTTAACTAAAAAGAGAGAAAAAGGCAATTCACAGTTCAGTACAGTCTTCTTTTCTCATTCATAACTAAAACTAAAGAAAAGTTTCTCAAGGAGGAAGGTAAAGACAGAAACAGGTAGATTGGAATGCACCAAGATAGCTCTTTTCATGCTTTCTTCAAATGAAAATTTCCAGCTTCTAATTTCTCCTCATCTTCACAGAAGTGCCATGTATTTGAACAGCCAGGGTGAAGAGCTGCTGCTGACTCTTGGTGTAGCCCAAAGCAATTATTTTATGCTGGCTCCCAGTTCACTTGCATTGGGCACATTTTGGAGGAACGCCAGCTCAGTGCTTGAGAACCTGTGTGAAGGCTCCTCTCACCTGCCCTGCACACACCAGGTCGCTTTGTGTATAAAAGCCAGCATGCTTCTGGCACTAGTATTTTTTTAACTTAATCATTTCTGTGAAAACAATCCATTGACCAAAGGGATAACAAAGTTAACTTGGGAACCTTTGTCTCTTACCCTAAACTTAGCAGTCTTGTGAGATGCATATTCTGGTAAAGAAAAGAAATTAATAATAAATAAAGAATACTGTTCCTGATCTGCAATGTCTTATTTTGGAGCTGAACAAAAAACCCAGAGTAGACTAGTGAGGGAGACAGCCAGCCTTTACATAATTTCAAAGGATGTTTTTGTTTTACATAGATTTTTTTTACCACTTCTTTTCCTTTTCAAATGCATTTAGAAAAAAACTCTATTTTTTAACCTTTAGAGCAACAGTTGATCTTTGAGGAAACAATAACAGATCTACTGCATCTAGATCTACTATTAGACTTGATAGGCTGTTTCAAAGAGGACTACAACAAGAGAATAAAAGATGGAAATCACATTAAATCAGAAATGGGGAGGATTCAGCTCTAAACTCTGCTTTATCTATCCATATACTTCTCTTACTATTGCCTTTGTATCAGGAACATTTCCATTTTGATTTCCCGCATCTTGTTCTGAAAGAACTTTAACGCCTTACATTTGGAGCAAGTGGGTCACTTTCCTAACACGTTCTGTTTGCCAGAGCCTTGGAGTGAAAGGTATCCTGTCATCTCTGATATTGCAGCTGATGTAAGCCCTGAGAGGTGCATACAGTAATGTTTGTTTGATCAGTTAAGTATTTGACATTATCTGCTAAATGCTATCTCTTTGCTCTATCAAACTCTGGAAGTGTATACTCGCAGAAGAGATCATCTGTTCTGTCTCCTTGTCTCAAGACAGAATCAACAATACTCTAGTTCATCTAGAAGCTAATTCACCTAGTCTTTCTCTCCTTAAAGACATCTGATGATGTAGACTATATAATCTGTTCGAGAGCTTCACTTTCCTTGTCTTAAACTGATTTCAAGCACACACGTTGAGGTTTTCTGAAAGTCAGAATGCTCATATGATGCAGTAAAGCTGGATCCATTCTTTCCTCTAGCTAAAGGAACTATTTGTTTGACATTACACTTCCAAAAATATAACTGCCTGCATTAGAATTCCTATTTCATAATTCCTTTTTTAAGTGCTGCTCTGTGAAATCATTTGTGACTATGATGATTTTGAGTAATTTATTATCACTTGCACCACTTTCCCTTTTACTCTTAATATTCTCAGTTGTTTCATCTCCTTGGGTAAAAGGACACCAGAACTACCTTTGAAAGGATGTGCTGAAGGGTACAGAGGTTTTTGCAATCTTCTAATTTTTCCATTCCTGTTTCATATTCCATGCCTAAATTTTCCTGTCCAGAATTTCTAGGTTTGTTGTTTACTTGAAGTTCCGAGGGTGAAGAAATAAATTTTCTTCTCCTCCCAACAGAAAAAAGTAATTTTCTGCAGCAGCACGGTGGAAGAAACTGGATATATAAAAGAAGAAAGAAAAAAAAACCAAAAAAAACCCCAAGAGTAAAAGAAAGCTTAAATCTATTAACAATAGACTGAGGTAATATCCTCATTTTATCTGTATGGCTAATGAACATTTAAAACCAGAGATCAACTAATTACACATAGCAACCATTTATTTAGTAATAAGTCTGTGTGCTGCCATATGAATAAATGTGCAAATGCAAATAACACTATTCCCGCCCTGAGGTTTTTAACAATCTTAAGTGACACACACATAAGTTAATATAGATAGAACACCCTTAATATGGACAGAATTTTAAACTATGTGTTTAAGGGCTTTATTTTGTTTGCAGTTGAAGAAAGGCTCAGTGCTGCAAAATGAGAAGTGCTTTAGAAACAAGTACTTTGCCTCAGAGAAGAAATCAAGGCAATCTTACTGTTTTCTAGCACAGTCCTGGTCTATCCCATGTCCAACTTGAGTTTGCAAGTTCCAATATTCTCCTGTATCCTCTCCCCTCTCTAGCTGCTTCTGCAATGGATTTTCCCTTTCTAAAACAACTCCAGCTATTTTTCATTTCTCCCTCAGTTTACCCATTCTCAGATTCCCTTTCTGTCTCTACAGCAGAATGCCAGATGAACTCCATACCTCTTCTCACTTGGATAAAATTATATTGGGTTATAGAAATCTTAGACTAATTAAAACAACAAATGCACCACTCTGCCCCACACCAAGGCTCAGCTTGCCTTATTTCTCTGATGTCAAGCTCCCCAGCTCAGAACAGTTCTTAATCTCCCTTCATATCTTACTTAAGACTACGCCTACCCTTCTTGTTTTACCTTTCAAAGGCACAGCCTTTCCTATCCATCCACACAGCAAAGATCCCCCTGTTAACTGCAGAAACCTTACAATGCTGGTATCCAGTCAGAATGCTGTTATCAAGACACTTCCTTTCCACTGCCTTGGCCATGTGATGTCTATCTTGCCTCCCTCTGCTGTCTTCCCACTTCTTTTGGATGAAATATAGTGTTTGTCCTCACTTGGACAGAGTATTTTCCTCCTCTTTCACTCAGTACCTTGAGGTCTGCTCCATCTTCCCCTGCTACATGAGCCAAGTCTCCAGCTCACAATTCCTATATTGTCAAAGCATTTCCTGTGCTCTCTGCAGTGCCCTTCAGACTTCTGACACCCTTTCCCACAGCACCCATTGAGCTTTTCTTCTTTCAAATCCAAATCTCCCATCCCCTTCTCATCCATCTATTACCTTGTTTGTTGCTGTGTGCTGAGACCAATGTATTGACTGAAAACTTTCTGATTGCTTAAGCATGTTGTCTGTGTATACTTTGCTCCTCTGTTTTGTTTTTTTTCCACTTGTGTTCTCCTTGCAACACGTGATTGTTAAAGCAGAAACAGTTAAGAAAAAAAATACAAGATTATGAATAGATTTAAATTTCAAATATTTTGCCTGAAAATCTAAACAAAATTGTATAGAAAAGTACACTGAGAAATACAATCAACCTATAAACAGTATCTATATTTAATCTGGGGATGAGGTGACAAAATATTGAGCATTTAGTCCTGCATTAAGATGAAATCACTGTACAAATACAGAACTGTTACACAGACTTCCATTACAACGGTTAAGAAATACAGTAAAAAATATCTAAACAATGGTTACACATATTCGTGACTCAGCCTACAAGTCACTAAATCCAAGTTAGCTACACTAATTAACAGAAAATATCATAAATTTACTCTAGTAATATAAGTACTATTACTACTATCATAAAGATACCCACCTCCCAAGAAAGTACGTGCCCATTTATACTTCCCACATGTAATGAAAGATGGATTTTTCAATTATAGTGAGGGCTATCCCTTGAGTTGTAAAAGAATCAGCCCAAAGCATTAGATCCAGAGACAGAGAAATTTTTATCTGAATTTGAACTTTGCATTTAGCATTCATCTCTGATGAATGGAAAAAAGGAAAATAAATTCATTTTTGTCCTGAATTCACACACTATATATTTTGAATAGCTGTAGCATGAATTCTCCCTTCAGGGAAAATATACTATAAAATACACATTGCCACTAACCTCTGCTGCAATCTTGTGGTAACAAAAGTATATTTTATGTTTTGAGTTAGATTGGATTCCAGCTTTCCAAAAGTGGAAGAAAAAGGCAGCAATCTACTTTGCTGCTCAGTTTTCAAGGTCTGATAAAAAAGTTCTAACAGGACTGTGACTAGGCTAAAATAAACATAGATAGCAAGGCATTGTTAGAAAAAAAATTAAACATGTCTTTTGTAAGTTTGTCAGGAAAGTAACACTGTGATAAAAAGTCTTCTTCCACTGGGGCAGAGGATCTTGGAGACAGGCACTGGAAGACTGCCTTTGGTGATCCAGGCTGGAGATACCTGACAATGGCCCGTGCCCGAGGCTTAGCCAGGCCATGTGGGAGCTGCACGGGCAGTGGCTGCACAGAGCTGCCCTTCAGAGGCACTTCTGGCAAGATCTGCCCCAAATATAAAAAACTGATCTTTTGCAATCCAGATCTTTCTTTGCCTTGTGGAAGGGAAGTTGGGAATGGTGGTGCCACCTCCCCATGCACTTCAGATGCTCTGGCTGGTGTGGCACCAGGGCATGGAGGTACCCTGCTCCTGCCCAGCCACCTCAGCACCACCTCACAGACAGCCAAGAGCTCTCTGAGCTGGGACTGAGAACTGGTTTGCTGCCACAAAGAGTACATAAAACTCAAAAAAAGCTTTTTTTTCCTTAGATGTAGGCTACCATTTTGATATGTGTAAGAGATTCTAATGATAGAGGCAGTGTCTGCAGATTTATCAGGGCTTCCCATTAACCTTTTCAGCACCTCTTTCTCCTCAGCAAGGCTTCTTCAGGAAGTGGCCGAGAAAGAAAATACTGCCAGCACAACTGCATGAAACCCATCCTGCCAGAGATACATGTGGGATACTGATGATCAACGTTACAGCGTAGAAAACTGTCTTTCTCTGCAGAGAAATACAGCTGTGGTCCTTCAGGAGAAAAATGTTGCATAATTTCCACTTCTCTGCATGGATTTTTCTCAGCTGATGCATTGTCTGGATCTTTCTCATGCAATACTTTCTGCTGTTTTTAAAACTTCCTACGGACATATTTTTATGAAGTTCACAAACCATAGTCCACCATTAGCATTCTCATATTAAAGAACTGGGTCAAATGCCTTGTTTAGTGGTTTTCCATATTGGAGCAACAAAGACAATGGAACCTAGCTAAATTATAAAATATAAAATAAAACTACAGCTACAAATAACTTGTTTCCATAAATTTAGCTGCACATTGGGCAGTTGAATTTTGACCTTGCTTATTTTTTACTTTTAAATATTTGTATTTTTCTGATGCTTAGACAAAGCATTTTGTTTAATTTTTGCTAAGGAGAAAGACCTCTGACATACTCCACTGCAAATTCAGAAGGGTAACTTTAGTGCCCAGTCTATGGGGCATGTAATGGTGTTCCACACCATTCTGTTTTTTCCATGCTGTTCTTGCAGTTACAATTCCAGCCCAATTTTTAGACTAAAGTGATAATGATGGCTGTTTTCACATTTTCTGCTTTTGGTATATTTATAGATATTTTTTAAGATGATAAGAACTGTCAATCTCTTAAATTTAGAATGCATGTATTTATCTTGTCATTAAAAACTTTATAAAAATCCAGCTCGTAGTGCACCAGCTAACCTGGATTTAAGACTGAAACAGTTCAAGATGCTGTGAAAATGGACAACAGCACTTTATTTTACACAAAATTGTATTGGCCACAAAATTGTAATTTGAAAAATGTATGTTATGTTTTTAATCTGGCACCAATTCTGTAGAGACCCAAATTCTCTAAAAGGAAATGCTCAATTACTATTTGTATGTCTAAGTCCATATGGAGATTTACTATATTTTGGTGCATTCATACACTGAATTTATTTCCCCATTTGAAATGTATACCTGATTCTCCTCTACAAGGAGATTCAGGTGACTGGGAGTTTGGCTTGCACCCCTTTCTACTCTGCCAGGCCATAAGCCAATATTACAGGCTGCATTTTTTACTTTTCTGAGTCATCCAGATAAAAGGAAAAAACAGTAAAATTCCCTACACCATGCACCACTAAGATAACAAACAGACAAATAAATATAAGCAAAACAACATCAATCTTTATGTATACATTAAAATGAAAATAGTCTTTCATATCCCATGAGTTTGATTCCTTTTTCATCTTTTTTACTTTCCTCTTTCCTGTCCTTACCCTGGTTTTTGCCCTCTAAAAGCAAGTTACCCCTCCTCTCTACTCCTGCAGTCATGGATGCTGTTCTTATTTCTGGTGAGAGGCTCTTACTCCCTCTCTGCCTCCCCAGTAACAACAACACTGATGTCCTAAATATTCTTACTTACAGCTTTCCAACAGGGAAACGTTCACCTTCTCCATCTAACCCCGGTGTGCCCCTTCCCTGACCTGTACCAGCATCTTCCCAACACCCAGCAGTCGGGGGGGACTGCCTCTTTTCCCCTATAACCTTAATTGTCAAATGGCTTTGTGGGACTCCAGGTGAGTAAAAAAGCAGCAGAATGAAGGAATTAGGAAAGGGGCACATGGGGCTGAGCTCGGATGGGTGGCTCTGGCACCCTGGCAGCTGGACACCGCCGTGCCCGGTGCTCAGGCCTCCCACCGGGCACTGCCCACGCCTGTGCCACGGCCAGGGAGCCTGCTGCAGAGGAGACTGCCACGGGGAATAAAAGAAAAACCTGAGGGATAAAAATGGATAGCTTCCAATTAAAATTACCATACTGTAATTTTGTTAGTTATCAGTGACAGACTAAAGTACATGGCAGCTTAACTGACAAGAAAATGTCCTTTTGGGCATAATACAGTGTACAAATCTTTGACTTTTTAGCATGCAGTGTCCAGATGGCACTTTTTTTGCTTCGTGTTTTGATCAGGAGGCAGAAAGGCCATTTCGGAAACAGTGACAGTGAGAGCCAGGATAGATCAGAGGCACACGAGGCTGCCTGAATGCAGAGGATGTATGGTATCATTGCAGGTAATCCTCACACGAGGGTACGTACACCACGAAGGATATTTTCTAAAGCTATTTGCTGGAGACACTATCAAGTGCACTTAGAGCAGTGGTTTGTGTGGCTGATTAGAAACCTACCCTGCTGTTGCTGAATGCCCGTTAAGACAAGGAACATTTTATTTACAAGATGTAAAGAAAAACGATTGCCGAATAATAAAATGTTCCACTACATTCCAGCATGCTATATTAACTTAGGAATGCTATTGTATATTAAAAAGTTATGCCCTCTTCATTTTTTCCCGCAGTCTTTACTTCAGAGATGTGCACAATGCGCTTCCCCCCCACCCTACAGGAAAGATAATCTGTCTTCTTCAGCACAGCACAAATCCCGCGGCTAACTCCCCTTGTGAACCTGAGTGGTATTGACATGGGGGTGTAGAGTCAGGCAAAAAACCAGGCATCTTCTGATGAAACACATAAACTACACACATTCAAGAACAAAACAAAAATCTTCTAAAAGCCTGTGTGTAAGATAAGACTGCCTTGGGGGCAGCTCGAACTTGCGGTCTTGGCCATTTACTCAGGATTTTACAGAGCCATCTATTACAGTATTCAACAAAAAGAAGTACTTCAAAAAGCTTCTTTTTTTTTTTTTTTTCAGTTGGAAGTACAATAATTTCTAAGTCAAAATTTGGAAGTGTTCCCAGTTTTTGGCAGTAAAATGATAATACTGGGCATATCATTTTAAAGTGGAATCTCATGGAAGTTAATTCAGACGACAAGGTCACTTTTAGACATTTTTTTCCCTTATGTTTTGGACTGAAAATAATTCCCAAATCCTATTATTTGAAGCAGGGGTACTTACCATAGCAATCCCTGCCTCCCCTGATACACATGCTACCTCTGAGATAGAGTGCCTTAAAAAAAAACCCTCACAAGGATATATACCATGAGCCTCAGAATTTTTTATGCAAAGAAAAGAAAAAGTTGTACACTAAGCAATCACAGAGTATACCTTTGTACTTCTTGGCTTTAAAATGAACTTTTCAAAAGTGTGAGTTTTCTTCATTTGTATACAACCAAACAGGTGAAAAGGAGGAAAAGGATGCTGGGCTCTTTTAAGAGTTAAAACGTAGCATCTACTTCACTGAAGTAAAACTGATAAACAAAAATCAATTTTGCCCCAATATTTCCTTGCTCTGTTTTGCCTCAAGCTTAGGGCGTGATGCCCTGAACCTGCAAGTGCTACTACATTATTATAATTAAAACACCAAACCAACCAACCAAACCCAGCATTGTGTTTGCAGAGAAAGGAAGGCTTATGAAAAATCCTGATTAAATTACTGCCATCAAAATAAAGAGCCGAGTAGGTTTCAGAGAGATCAAATTATCTCTAGATAAGATTAAA
Source organism: Prinia subflava (assembly GCF_021018805.1). NCBI lineage: Eukaryota > Metazoa > Chordata > Aves > Passeriformes > Cisticolidae > Prinia > Prinia subflava. Next base: position 19,106,186 of record NC_086247.1, read on the forward strand.
TCAAGTCACACAGAACTGGAGGATCCATGAGAAGTATCACAGGTATAACATCATATATGTCACAGGAATATCTCCAAAGAGAATTTTAAAATATTTTTTTACATTTTGAATAATTTGGTTTGAAAGTACATATCTCCGGTATTTGAATAAAGCCTCAAAGTCCATTTATACCAAGTTTTCCTTAACACCCCTTCCACTATTTCTCTCACATTTCCTCTCACACTTAAATCCCATTCACATTCTATAAGCTGAATACTGATACACTATCAAAATGCAGCCTACATTTATCTAGAACAAAGTATAAACATTTCCAGTGTGTGTACTTAAGATTCATTTTCTTGCCAAATGGTTTTGTCTCCTTCCTTGGTTATTGTCAGAAGGGAGCATTTTGATTCAAATGACTGAATTCCTCAAGCTCAGGTACTGCTGATAACAGGATTTATGACAAGCTAAAAAAAGCAAAAAGTGATCAGAGACCCTTTTTTAAATGCCATCACACTGCTTATTGAAGGTATGACTTAGGCCAGATGTAAGGCTGAACACACATGGACATGTACGAGATTGCCTGGACAGCTATGCTCCCATGCACATGCCAAATTCCTGCTGATTTAAAAGCAAATCAGAGAGCACAATTTGGAAAGAAATATTAAAGATTTAAGTAACACCAATTCTTCAAATAAATGCACTTTTTTTTTTTTCCAGTGGAGGGCTATTCCTTTTTTTCTCTAGCATATGTTCCATTGAGTAACAAAGCAAAGCGAAACAAAGTAAGTGAGCAAGCAAATGGCAACCAACCCTTTATTCTTCACATTGTTCTAGCACTGTGCCTCTCACTAAACTAGCTCGTACTCGCAGCCTCCGCTCTGTTTACTATTGGCTGCTTTGTTCCTGTGGAAGCACTTCCATCCATACCACACGGAACAAAAAGAGCAAAAGTAAGTTCCAAACTGCAAGAATCCACCGTGGAGCATATCTAATGGCCATCTGCACACATGCTTAAAGAAAGCAGAAAAGCACACAACCGAAAGACACTTTCCTCGATCTTTCCCCCTCTCTGCCATGTGCCATTTACACATATGAATCCAATGCATCTGAGAGATGATTATCTGGCAGTGTCCTACTAATCTGCTCATCAGTTACAGGACAGACAGGCACATTTTAAGCATATCAGTTCCTCTGTGATTCTGAGTTAAATTGAAGCCATGAGAGATAGAAGACAAATACATTAAGCCAATGCAATCCTAAAAGACGATAAAAGCTTTAAGCGATCCAGGAGAGCCAGAGCCCAAATCAGTGAACTTTAAAACAGTCTATGTTCAAATAATGAAATATTTCCATTAAGTATTTTCTTATTTTATTTTTTTTTCTATATTGATACACAAAATGAACACATTCATTATTTTTCACACAACAGCACAGATGGAAAGAATAACAAATGAAAATAATTCATTTTGATTTCTGCTTTACAAATAAGAGAAAGACTTGGTCTTCTCTGAAAGATTTATGAGGCTTCCCACCATAAAGGAGCCTGGATTACAGCTATGCTTACTTTATAAAATGAAATTCTGCCATTACAGGCAAGAGTTCATGGCTGTAATTATTTCAATGCACTTCCCAGTCAATGTGTCTTACACAGCTGAGCCAAACCCTCTCTTACATATGCAGGTCATTTCATAAGAAGTCTAAGAGCTTCAACAACTTTGTGTGACCTTGCATTGAATAACACTGGAAAATTGATTTGGCTCTAGTAATAAAAGACCGTCTGCATTATCTGCATTCTAATTATAATTAATATAACCAGGATAACTGCTGTATTATTTACGATTAGAGCTATAGTGAGCACAGTGTAATAATAATCTGCTACATAATTTTTTATTGATCTGATGGCTTTATTGCAGAAAAAACAAAATGCTACACTGCTGTACTAGTAAAATTGCCTTTCCAGACATGTCTGTTTAGAGGAAGAATATTCATTTAACATTTCTTTTATCTCATCAAATTCCCATAGATTTTAATATCAGAGAGAGTATGATCCTTGTTTGCATGCTTGCTTTTCTTTTTTTTTTCCTTTTGCAAAAGGAAGGAAAACTAGACTGATTAACGTGTACATATTTTCTATTGTTCATTTCCTGGAAATCATTCATTCCTTGCAATTGCAGCACATTTTCCTAACAGAATTGGGCTGTACCCCAGCAATGTAGAGCTCTTCATTTTAACAGAAAACTTATCATTCTACATGAAAAAAAAACCCTAAAATGTTTTAAAATAATTCAATTGTTTTTAATAATGAATTAATATTTTATGAAAATACTAAGCCATGACTTAGAAGGCTAAATCACTGTTCGGTGATCTCACATTTGAACTCTTTTTCCTAAATTCTGTTGCAATGGAAATGATGGTCTTAATTTGGCAAAAGCGGATGTAAACTGGAGTTTTGCTTTGGCAAAACCTAAATATGCAGTGGAAAAGCTCAAGGCACCATTTGTAGGAATGCAGTAAAATATCTGAAAATGAACACATTTTGCAATTTCAATGTAAAACTCAGAAACTGGATGGGGAAAAAAAGAGAATGTTTTCCAGAAAGCAATTCCAAATTGCCCTAAACTTTTTAATGCCAAAATAAAATTTCCTGTAAAGTTTGTTCTGCTTATAATACATCACTATGGTTATTTTCTGATCTTCACTCGATTCCAAATAAAATAATGAATAATGTCCATAGATGAGCTTATTATTAGACTTCACAGTTAATACTTACAAGTATAAATCTTGAGAGTTTATTCTTAAAACTTGTTTCCAGCAGCATCAAGACAATATCAGAAATTAATTACTATGTAAGATAGAACAAATACTTCAATATTTATAGGAAATTTATAGATATTCATGATTACATATTACGTTATTAATAATAGGTGTGCTGATGTTATCATCTATGAAAGAAAGATGAATTCTCACTTATTATTTCCCTGCGTGTTTTCATCTCTTCAGTCTATGCTTCTGGGTGATGTTTTCATTTGTTTGCAACAGCTTCCACACTTCTTTATAAAACTGACTGCATTTAAGCTCTGCAGATAACTATCTAATTATGTTATCTTAATGCATTACTTTATTGTAACTTTTAGAAAAAAACAATCAAACAAAATTATTGCAGCTGCACAGGTATTTAGCTCTAATTTGTATGGTTCTCAAGAGTTATCAGTTTAAATGCAGTGATTTGCCATTGAAACATTGGCTTGAAATACCTTGAAATAGCTCCCATTACTAAATTGCATGATCATTCCACTAGCGTAAGGTTTAAACAAAACCTGTTTTCCTCCCTAGGATCATCTGTGACTTCTCTATTTAGTTGTCCCTGCCTTTTTTTGCATTTGTAATTGCTCCATTTCCAGCAAGCCTCAAGCCCTCAAGTTTCCTTCCCACAGCATGATGTGCAAAAACAATATTTTCCTTTCCACCAGGATGGTTCTGACAGCCTCCTTTTAGAACAAGCACATCAAGTGCAAACCCAGATGATTTCAGGTGTGGCTGTGTCTGTCATCCCTGGGTACAAACCATTAACACGTGAAAGAAAAAAAAAATTCTCAGCTCGTTATTACTTAAAAAAAAAACCAACTTTGGGATTGAGAGCCGTGTAAATTGTTGGTCTATATGTCTGCATGAAGGCTGGAGATATGTACTTCACCAAAATACTCTACCTGAGTGCAGTTGGATGAAAGATATAGGTGGTCTATAGAGTGCTTCAGTTTTCTGCATCGGGATGTCCTGTGATGCTCTGCTTTACTTCGTTTTCCTCAGAACACAAACAAGCATTTTTATTTGTGTGAGAGGGACACAGATGTCCAGAATGGAGGCTCTTGGAAAATACTTTGTTCCCTGATCTTATGCCAGTCTGAGCTGTAAAACTATGTCATGTACAAATGGGATGCTGAGAAGGCTTGAAGTCAGAATCACATCTAGAGACCTGACACAGACTGCCCTATGAGCTAAATCCCAGTTCCACTGATGCAAAATTAGATTTCCCTTCACCAGGCTTTGGCTAGATCTGCTCAGAGATGTCCATTCAGGTTGAGCACTGATTTCAACGAATTTGGATGGATGCAAGAATGGATGGATCCTGACATCTGGAATCACTCCAGACAACCTGCTACAGTATCTACTTTTATTATATGCTAATCTACCTACATCAACATCTTGGGGGATTGCATGAATACTTCATTCACTGAGAGCATTTGGGTTTTTCTTTGCTTGAAACAGCTTTGTAAAGAAGGCAAGAAGAGTATCTTATGCCTATTTTTCTTGTATCCGAAACCGTCTTATGTCTGCAGGATGGAGAAATGCCAAAATTCCTTCTTTCAGCTGACTGCTGAGGGATTTGCTTTGAAATCTTCCTAAAGGCTTTTTTTTATTATTATTATATAATACCAAAAAATGAGTTAGTGAACTATTCGTTTTTATTATGTGTGGTTGTGGCTTATTATGAATATAAAAACAGATGCTGGACTTTCCATGACACCTCAATTCTTTCTACGTGCAGTGGATCCATTTATAAGAAGTGGTAATTGTGTAAACTCATCCTGGCTTTGCAAGTCCAGCTGGGTTCTTTCTGTATCACTCCTCACTGAACATGGCGTTTCTGAGGACCAAATTTGGTCTTTTTTTAATGGCAACCCTTGAAGGTATTCAACACCCTCAGTAGGTTTCTACTGATATAGAACCACCTAGAATTTATTGAATTGCTCTGAGCAGAAAACATATGGGTAAAATCCAACTGACTCTTTTCTGATATACCATCAGAAACGAGGGAGTGAACCTTCTTCCCCAGAAAAGGCTACAGATTTAATTCTGCATGCAGAGAATAAGCAGATTATTGAGATTATTCACCAGATAGGTATTGTTAAAGCTGTTTGTCAGAGCAGAGCTATATATTAAATCTGTGAGAGCCTCACAAACCATGTATTATCCTTAAATATGTCAAATGAAGAACAAATACATTATTTGGGCTACAGCAGGCCCACTTAATGAAAGTTTCTCAACAGAATTTTCTTATATTTCTGCCCATTTCTTAAGCATTACCTCTGAGATTATATCAGAGGTTTTGTTTTACATACATAAAGAAAAAAAATGGGTTATGCTAAATGTTTTAGAAATTTTGAAATCATGGTAGGAATTCAGCAAATCAAAAGGTTAGCAATAGTAAAAATTCCTACCTTTATTTGTAACAAAGCTGCAAAGAGATTCAGTTGATAACTTAAGTGAAACAGTTTAAACTTCTCACAGTTTAATCCACAGTAAACAGTGGTGAGTTTGTTTGTCTGCAGAGAAAGTATTAGAATAGAAAGATGAAGAGATAATGGGGAAAAAATCATGTTAAGAATATTCAGAAAGCATGTATGTTGACACATTTTCAAACTATTTATCTCAGCAAACCTAAGGGTTTTTTAGTTTATGTCTTTTGCCACAAGCATTTTGTTTTGAAAATGAGGCTACAGAGTTTGCTAAGGTCTTATGAAATATGAGTCTCATTTGTCCTTATTATTTCTGGCCATGCAGATGCCGTTTTTCAGCCCATCCAAGAGGATGCCATTTTCATGATGTAACAGGAATATAGTCTATGTCTTACAACAGAGATAAATGGCAAATCCTTCAAAATATGCATTGTTCTTAACAAACTGGGGGGGTGTAGCCCCATCCTTCCAAGACCTCTCACCTCAGTTTTTACCTGAAATTTTTGTATTATTGGATGTTATTTCTCAAAATATTCTCTTTCATTAAAGAAGAGGCAGCTCTGTGTTTTTCTACACTAAATATAGAGGCTGCAAAAATAAAAATTGCTTTGAGATGTCCCTGTAAATGTAGCCTACACAAAAAGTGTTTCTGGACAAAAAGCAGCAGCAGCAAGGTAAAAACACCTGTATCCTTTGCCCCTTCCCTTAGTCCATGGCTCAACTTCAAAGTCTACTTTTAGACTATTTAAAATGCTAGTATGAATAATAACAGGGAATTACTTTTTTACACCAAACTACACAAGGAAATTAAATTAAAAAAAACCCCTATGCTAATGCACTGTAAAGGTTGCAGTTACAAATCACAGATCTGTTCATGGATATTTCATGAGCAGAAAAAAGGCTAAATTTATCAGATAAATTATTCATTGTGAATTATTTGCTCAGCTCTACACTTTGCATGTGCACTGTATTTATAAATTTAACAGGGATTCTGGTGGTACCTCAGAAAGCAGCACGGTGCAGATTCTGCATATTCTGACGCAATTTCCAATTTCTCTCACCGTATATGTTCTGTGGGTGAAATTCATCCCTCCCACACAATAGCTCCTTGCCGAGGCTTTCATTATGAAACCCACCCCCAGCTCTCCTCCCTCCAGCAGGCTGGACTGCAGCCACAGCTGCCTTCCCTCCCCGGGGTGGGTGTGGGAGCCAAAGGCCAAAGAGAGGGCTGCTGGTGAGTCTGTAAGGAGGTGTGAGGCTAAACTTGGTTCTAGAGCTTGCTTGGGGGACAGGAAGGCAGCCGTGAGGTGTGTGCAAGGCTGGCCTGGCTGGCTGCTCTGCTGCCCCACAGCCTTCCCAAAAGGCTTGCAAACACCTCACCTGGCAGCAAAGCACTCCACAACTACTGCTTGTTTAAGCTCATGACTACCTTGGTATTGTACATTGCACAAAAATGTCACTGTGGTAAGTCCTTTTGATTCAGATGGGGCAATTGAGAGATGGTAAGATGGCAGAAGAAACCTGAAAACACTGCACAGCACAGCACAGCACAGCATCTTCCCCAGCAAATGACTCTGGAGAGAGGAGGAAAACATCTATGAACAAAAATGCCAACATAAGCACTAAAGGATAAAACAAGCAAACAAGCAAACAGTTTCAGTCACATACCAGGTCAAATCTCTTCAATATCTTAAGACAAAACAAGTGGAAGAGTATTGGTTTGTAGGTGAAAATTAAAATAAGCTCTAACATATAATTGTACATGATTGGCAAGAGCAGAATTTTTCATGAAGGGCAGACAGTGCTTTTAGAGAGAGATAAACACTTTTTTTTTTTTTAGCAGGGATGCAGAGCCAGAGCAGGGAGATGATTTGGCAGTGTATTGACTCCATGCTTTTATCCCTTCGGCTGCTTAAGTTCTAGGAGAAGTAACTTGAACAGGACTACAGTTTAATACACTCAGGCTTACACAGAAGGTATTATTTTCTCTTTGACAGGGTCCAGTGCTATTTTTACGCTGTTTGATAGAGAGCTGCTGTTAGGCCTCAGGGAAGGAATAGTGATTCTTTAAGTAGGGCTTTGCCTAACAGCAGCTTCCTCCCTCCTGCTACTTCAGCCACCTTCTCCGACATAGGAAATGCCCAACTCTCCCCTTACTTTAAAAAATACATGTCATTAACTATCTCTTTGGTAATCTGCCTAACAAACCCTGGTTTGTTTTTGCAGGACGCCTAACTCCAACACCAGCCACTCTGTTTATTAGTCCCTTCCTCCCCACTCCAGTGCCCAGCCTCCCTGCCTCCTCAATCACATGTGTTGTTTCTCATTTAAATGAACAGTTGGATTCTTTTATTTCTTACAAGTGCTGGATTCGCCTTATCGCCCTCATTCCTTTGGGGGTTGCCAATTGGTTTTATCCACGGATGTATCATTTCTCATGCTTCCCTTTTTTCTTACAAAGAGAAAGAACCACTTCGTCAACAAGCCTCTCTGGAGTGGAAGATTAAAAACCTAGACATCACCTACCTTGCAGCGCTACTCCCAACTGGGTTGTGTAAAACTCAATTAAACTTGTCCCCATTGAATACTGCATTACAGTACATTAAACAGAAAATTCTTCAAGCGTGATGACAAAGCTTGAAACCTTGCCTCAAAGCTGTTCCTTGTAGCTTTCTTTAACATTTCAGTCTTTATGGTGCAAGTCTCCCGTTGACACAACTTTAGTCCAGCTATGAAAAATCACAGAGCCCCACAGGGATTAAAAGAGAAAGAGGAGGAGGGGGGGAAAAAAGAGAGGGAAAAAAAAGAAAACCCTGTCAAAGCTGGTCTTGGCACTTTCCTTAGTATATCTACTGAAACTATATCACCAGCAGACAAGAACCTGAGAAGTATTAGGGAGACCTATGAACAACCTGACAGTTTAGTACAACACTGTGTTCAGTCTCTTCAGTTTCCTTACTGTATTTCCTTTTGTCCAAGAGAAACAGCTCTTCACAATCTCCCCCAATTAAAAAAATTACATAATGTCCTAAGATTGGACAAAACTTTGAATTAAGGAAGGGTACAAGTCTGAAAAAAATTATTTCAAGCCAAGAATCACAAACTTCTCCCAAATCCAAATGTCAGTGCCTTCTGAGGAAGTATGAATTAAGGTCCAAATTCTAAGCCACGTGTCACTGCGATGCAAATTAAATAACAAAAAATTGTTGCTGGTATTTCAAGTTTTAGTTTCTTCTCCTTATGAAAGGGTGGTAACAAGTTTACCACAATTTTGTTTCTACTACTAAGAAATAGTGTGACCTCAGGTAGAAACAAATTTGCACTAAAATAAGAACTGGAAAGGTTTCAAATTCTAAGGAACTACTCTAAGGAACTCGCTAAGCTGTGAGTTGTCCATGGGATAAGTAAGTAAAAATTTTATGTTAAAATTTCCCAAAACAAGAGTTATCTATGCTGAAAAAGAAAAAAAAAAAAAAAGGAGCATATCATATGAATTTAGAAAAATTCCCACTTTTCTTACATAACCCTAATGAAATATAGCCATGTTACATGTCAGCACCTTTGACTCCAAGTATATGTAAGTTATCAAAAGTCTCACTGACTGAGTAGTTACATTTCAGCAGTCCATCAATATCCTTCCAAATAGTTCTTTATTCTCTTGACTTTATAGTGATAAATATAAATAGATGCTAAGCATCCAAGTCCTTCCTAAATAATAATGCTTGAAATATTTACTTCTTACCTCCTGCCTTAAAAGTATGCATATTGATACTGAACATCTTACAGAGCATTTAAAAAACACTTAAAATCACTAAAAATATTCCTTCATTTCCTTGACAAATGCTGTAAATTATACACTCATTATTTGGGCTGCACAGACATGAAGAATACTGTAAAAGTGCTTTTTCTTTCTTGTGCACTATTACTTCAGTTTATACTAAATATTCTGGCCAGATAATACAAAAGGATTTTGAAGATCCCACATGATAGGCAGGCTATCACTCTGTAAAACTTATTTAGCAGTCCAGCTAAGTGTAGTTAAACACCAGATTATCACACATAGACAGCTGTATAAGCTCTGAAAAAGGCAGAATGATGCATGCCATTTTCAAAAGGGAAGAAATGCAAACGTAATTAAGCAAGCCACGTATCAAAATGCTGGAATTTGGTTACTTCTGGCAGTTCCTTTCCATTGCCTGAATTCTACATGAAGTCCTATGTGCTTTCTCTCTTGTGCTGTAATTTGCCAAAAAGCCCTACTGCTAAGACAATACTTAGGAGCTATGATAAAAGGATGTCAAGGGACCTGTAAGTCCCTGCTGATTACTTACCCTGACTAGTGACTTTTTTTTGATCTCTGGAGGGCAAAGTTCACTATCGCTGGGTACATACAATTTATGGTACATTATGCATGATAAGAAAGGACTACTCAGATGTGGTTCATTCTTCTTTAGACATTTCCTCTATGCACCTGAATTTCTGCTAAGACAGAAAATCAGGAAAGAAATGAGAACAATGAATGAGGAAAATTATGGGATGAGTCTTTTGCTCCACTACATCCTTTGTACCAGTAGGTGCCAATGAAGGTAACTGTGATAAAACAAACAAACAAACAAACAAACCCACACCAAACCAAACACAAAACAAAAAAACCCAAAACAACAAAACAAACAAAACCCCAAACCAACCAACCAACCAACCAACCAAACACAACACCAAAACCAAAAACAACACCAAAAAAAACCCCCCCCAAAAAAAAAAACAAACCAAAAAAACCAAAAAACACCAAAACCACAAACAAACAAACAAACAAAAAAACCACACCAACAAGAAGACAATGTACCAACCAAAGGCTATATACTGAAAATATTTTAAATATATCGAAATGTGAGCAGCTGTTCCCTGTGTTAAGGACATAGCCTAACCGGTTTAGTGCTATGAAGGAAGTCTATTTTCCACAGAAAGAATATTTATGTAAGGATAAAGCAAAATAATATAGCAACTCTACAAGAATACTAAGTTTAAAACCCAAAGTTTTCTTTAACAATATCATAGAAGAGTAATATCATTGCCCAAGTAATTTTTTTCTCAAAGTTTTTTTTCTTTTTGTGTCTTCTACTTAAGGTATTATTCTGCAAAACTCTTTCACTCAGCACATATTAACCCATTTTCATGACACTTGCCATATGAAAATGACTAACAGTAAGAGGAACAGTGTACAGTATTTTTTATCATGTTTAGTTGGGCATGTGCATCCACTAGCTAATTCTGTGGGGCCACAGCAAATTAATTCATTGAAACATGAATCAGAGACAACCTTTTACCAGGATCTGACCAGTTATTACTATGAAAGTGATAGAGTTTGATAAATCAGGTGTTTGATTTCTAGCATATAGCTAAAATCTGTTACAGCTATTTCCAAAAGATAAAATAGATTCAGATTTACTGTTAACAACTGCAGGATCTCTCTTTCCCCCCAGTATCCAACATTATTACTACTAATAATAACTAACAAATTAACTAACAATCTTAGTGACCGGAGTCTGCAAACTTCAAATGCAAATTGACTCAACTTTTTTCTAGAAAGAAAGGAGGTAAAGAAACTAAGTAAAACCAAAGAATGCTTCTGGATATTAATGGCATATTGCCATGGCAAAGTGCTCAAAGGAAACTTCTGCTAATCAGCTTCTATTGATTCCTCTGCAACATCAACACCCCAGAGATGACACATGGGACGTGATCCAGCCATACAGGACTAACACCCAAATACAGCAGTTCTGAACTTTAGATTTTTCTTCAATATCTTCAGCTTGAAGACCAACTCTTGGATCTCTTGTGTATCAGTTCAACTGAAAAGAATCCTATTTAAGAAAACGCTTTTGTTAAGGAAAGTACTTCCCAATGGCTGCTTCTGGAGATGTCTCTTACCCAGGAACTGAATTCTTGCTGTACAATTAGCCCTTTGAGTAATCAACTATTCAAATGTTTAGGCTTTGCAATAATTAGGGACACACTAGCACTAGAATAATTTCTTTCACTTTCCTGAATGTGTTCATATATTCTTAAAGAGAAGAAGGTCATGCATCAGCTCATCACTTTTTTGGAATCTTCTAGCTGAATATATTATAGTGCTTCTTTAGGTGTAGTTGATCCAAAATTAATTTTTTCCTGCTTAACATCACTCTTTTAAAAAGCAGAGAAACGGCATTTTGAAAGAACAATTTTTACGATGCTGTGAATAATTTTTTAAAGATATCAAAAAATTCAAGCTGCTCAATGTGCAAAGTTAATCCACTTATGTCCTAAATTATAAACTTAAGATCAAATCAATAAAAGAGAATGCAGAATATAATTCCTTTTACACGTATTTCTGTAGGAAAAAGTAAGAACAAATAAATAATGAATTTTAGGAAGTGTATCAAAAATACAGAGCACCAGTGCCACACCTACATAAAGCTGAAGATCATATTGTGGCAAGCTAGAAAACTGTCATGCTTCATTTTGTTATGGTACACTGGATAAAACTGAGAAATAGCTGGCATGTACAAACCCAGCATTCTCTTGACTCATTGCAGAGTTTCTGACACTTATGGATTTACATAGAAAGTACCTGGAAAGAGAAGGAACCATATTTAAAGCACCAGTCTCAGCAGATCTGTTGAGATAGTGCAAAAGACCAGAAATGGCTTCCATTAAAGCAACAAAAACAGTTAATTTCTTAAACAGCTATTAGAATTTCAACTTTCCCCCTAACTTAGCTAGTTAAACCCAAATAAAATACATAATACTTTGCATGACAAACAGTAAATTGCTCCTGGACCACTGATCCACGCAAGACTCAGGATGGGGTTCTGAACCTACAGCCAATGCTTGTTTAGCCCTAATTAATTTTTACTTTAAGAGGGAATGAAAGATAAAAGTCTCTAAGTCATACTTCAGACTACACTTTCCACCAAAGTAAGCCACTGAAAAATATCATTGTTTGTGATTTTATACTTCATTTGCTCCCATGATAAATATAATTTAATTGAACCTTAATCATAGAACTGGCTTAGCCTTAGCAATCTGTCAGTCTTATTTTAAATTTTCATTTAATTGTGACTTGAAAATGCATTTAAAGCTCACATAATTTAAATCCATTAAAATGCACGTGCAGTCACCATAAAAGTGAGCCTGTTCACATTTAAAAGAACAGATTATTAATAGAAGATGCATAGTGATCACTTGATGCCACCCTTCTCATTTCCTAATGTAAAACATTTTCTTTTCATCTCATACTTTAAGTTCAATTGCCCATCTTATCATGTCAGCAAATGTTTTGTCTGGCCAAAGACAACGCTATGTCCTCTACATCTCAGACGCTTCCATTCCTATGTCTGAACATTCGTTTCAGCTAAAGACCAACAATACTTCATCTTAGCTTTCAGCTGAAGTTAGCATGGCTTCACCAAGGGCAGGTGTGGCCTGACCAGTGGCCTTCAGTGATGCAGTGACTGCATCAGTGGACAAGGGAAGAGCAACAGATGTAATTTGTCTGGACTTCTGTAACGCCTCTGACACGGCCCTCCACAACATCCTGGCTTTCTAAACTGAAGAGAGATGGATTTGGTGGATGATTTTTTTAGATGGATAAGAATATGGTTGGACAGTCACATCCAGAGGACAGTGGTTAATGTCTCAGAGACCTGATGGACATCAGAGAAAACTGGTGTTGCCCAGGGGTCCCTATTGGGACCAGTACTTTTTAATATCTTTATTAAGGACACAGACAAAAGGATCAAGTACACCCTCAGCAAATTTGCAGAAGACACCAAGCTGACACACCTGAAGGATAAGATCCATCTAGAGGGACTTGGACAAGATTAAGAAGTAGCCCATGGGACTCTCATGAGGTTTAACGAGGTCAAATACAAGGTGCTGCACCTGGGTGAGAGTAACCCCTGGTATCAACACAGCCTGAGGGATGAACAGATCAAGAGCAGCACTGCTGAGGACTTGGGGGTGCTGGCATATGAGAGGCTGGAAAAGATCCAGCAATGCACTTGCAGCCCAGAGAGCCAAACAAGTCCTGGGCTGCACCAAAAGCAGCATGGGCAGAAGGTCAAAGGAGGTGATTCTGCCCCTTTACTCTACTCTGGTGAGATCCCACCCAGAGTGCTGCCTCCAGCTCTGGGGTCCTCAGCTCAGAAAGGACATGGACTTGTTGGAACAAATCCAGAGGGGCCACCAAGATTAGAGGAATGAAGCACCTCTTTCATGAGGAAAGGTCAAGAGAATTCGATTTATTCAACTTGGAGAAGGCTTTGGGGTGACCTAATTGAGGCCTTCCCTGACCATCCTGAAGGGATGCTAAAAGGAAGATGGAGAGGGACTTTTGACACAGCATGAAATGACAGGCAAAGTGACAGGCTTCAAACTGAAAGTGAGTAGGTTTATAGTAGATACTAGGAAATAGTTCTTTACTGTGAGGGTGGTGAGACACAGGAACAGGTTGCCCAGAGAAGCTGTGGATGCCCCATGCCTGGAAATGTTTAAGGCCAGGCTGGATGGAGCTCTGAGCCACTTGGTCTAGTGAAAGGTGTCCCTGTCCATAGCAGGATGGTTAGAACTAGATGATGCTTCAGCTCCTTCCAACCCAGGGCATTCCATGAGTCTATGATTCATATTAGTCAATTCCTGTTAACCTCATGATTCTCAGTTTTCTTAAAAATGTCTTTAATTTTTTCAGATCCTTGCACTATCCTTATATAGTTACAGTACATTATTTATATATAGTCAGCTGTAAAAGGAAAATTTCAACTTGTGTGTGTTTCTACATCACCACTGTTTCAAACAAGAATTCTTCATTCACCAAAATAAAGTTAATGAGCCCTGTATTATCTGACTGCATTTTAATTTTTAAAAAGTTACAATGGTTACTTAAACCACCTGATATGTAAGAATAAATGTCTCTTCTACTGCTCCTGATGCAATTTAACTTTTTAACATTCTTTCTACAGCAGCTTGCACTCCATAAATTGCGTATTTTTCTCCATGTTGTCTTTTACTTCCACCAGTTTTCTACAAAACTAACACTCTTCTGTAATTTATAAAGCTAATAGTAGTAATTTTCTTAAGGTTTAACAATGTTAGCCAGGACTTATTCTGTCTTCTGAAGTAGTTTGCAAATAGTATTTCCTCCTAATGACTACTAACCTGTGATAGTATAATTGTTTAGAGCAGATGGGGCCACCCATGCAGAAGCTTCCTATTGCAGCTATAGGAAGAGATTTCAGAAACTTCTGCAGATTGAGTTAAACACAGGCTGAGGTGTTTAACTGAGGCCTGAGGTTTTGGTGTCTGATTATATATATGTATATGCATGTATGCAAGTATATATGCCTACATACTATGATACTATCAGAGGAAATTATCTTAGAGGGAATTACTGCTCCAGAAATCCTTTGGCTCTGCATGCCACCAACCAATTCAGTCATGTGCATCACCACTCAGTTACAGAACATCTCTATTAAATCTGCTTCAACATCACAACTTGCTTCAAATATCACATTTGAGCACGCTCTAGCATGGATTTTTGGTTGTCAGCATCACATTGCCCCATACGCCCTGACAGAATGAAACTCAAACAAGAAAGAAAAAAAACTAATCTGAAACAGCAATTTTTTGTGTTTTTCCTAACACCAAAAAAAATTACATTTTAAAAAACCTGCTCTAAGTTCTCTCTGTATTTGCACTAACAAGAGCTCATTCCTTAGATATTAAAAACATACTGAAGCAGTTTGCAACTTCTCCATACTATCTTCAGTTTCTTCAGCTGGGAAGCCTGAGGGGTGCTCCAGTCCTGGTGAGAAGAAGGGCACCTGTAGGCACCAGAACAGCCGGCCTCAAGTGCAAGAACTGCAGCGAGCGACTCCTGCATTTTCTGCCACGCTGCAGTTCCTTCTGCAACCTCCAGTCTCCCTTCTCCTCACTTCACCACCCACTCCATAGCCTTCCTCAAAGAACAGGGTGCAGTCACCACTGCATCAGGAAAAGCAGACATGGTCTGCAGTGCTGGCCTCGGCACCGTGGTGCTCTGCTGTGGAGTCCTGCTCCTCGTGGCCTCTGCCTACGCTCAGGAGCAGGGCTGGAACACCACAGGAGAAGGAGAGAAACGCTGACATTAATCTTTGGATCAGAGGGTACACACACTGATCCCCAGGATCAATAGAGAGGTCAGGATTCAGCCACACACGATCTCTAGCTACATCTCTTAAGCAATTCCTGATAATGGTGGAGGGAGATGTACATACGGATGACTGAGGGTTACATCTTGATCCCATTTTCTGTTTAACAAAACCTACACTCCAGAAGAGCTTTTTTTTCAATTGCTTTTGGCTCTGAATCCATTCTCCTGAGCATAAAACAAAACTCAAGTGTCTCCGGTACTGCAACACAAGCTATCCATTTCCTTAACATATACAATGGTTTTAGACTTTTCTAACATCAGGAAGTCTCCTTAAGCTACTATATTAACAATGAGAACAAAAATGAGCACAAATTGCTTTAACACAAAGTCTAAGTATCATCAATACATGAATTATCAGGATCCAAAGTCTGGCTACAGAGTTTGAGAGAACTGCTGGCTCTGCCATTGCCTATGCAGGCAAGCACAGCAATCACCTGCCAGAGCCTCCAGAGTGATAGGAATAGAAGCTTAGGGACCTAATAATAAATCACTGGCTTGCAGGTCAATTAAGAGGCCAAGAAACACTTGAATCTCATTGTGCCATAATAATGGCCTTGCTTGAAAGCTGGCAAAGACAAAACACATCCCAACATGATTTTAACGCTGCATTCCACGTAGCCCAGCTCCAGTATCCACATGAACATCATGAAGGTTTTGCTGGAAGCTTGGCACCCTGAATGCTATGGAAGGGTCCTTTACTAGCACAGGGCTTAATCCATTTGGAGATAAGGGGCATAGAATTCTCACACCTCAGTGTCTGTTATACAAACAACCACCTTAAATGGGGGAAGAATATATTTCAACATTTTTCAGCTTCTGCTTTAACATGGCACACCATTAGTTTTTCTTGTATCACAAATACACAGTATAAGTATTAAATAGGAATCACTACAAAACAGGCTGCAGAAGAATCCAGCCCTACTTCCTCACATACAGACATTTTATACTCAGCACCAATGGAGCTGCCTGCAAAGAATGACCCAGGTTTGCTATTAGGCTTCTAGGTCATGGTTTCACCTTGACAACAGCTCTTTCATTTCAAGCTGCAACATTTTCCAGGATCCCTAAGGTGTTTTCATTTTTGTCAGGAAGTATAGGGAGAAAAAGTATGAAAAAATGATAAATCTTAATTCACAAGCTACAGGACTATCTCTGTGTCCCCAGCAGAAAACTTCAAATCCAATCCAGGACCTGGATGTGTATTAGGAGGCTGCAGATTTAAACCTTGTCCACCATGATCAAACTGGATTTATGGAGCATCATAACTCTCCAGACACCATCCAGCAGCTTATTAATTTAATAGACTCCTGTCCATTCCATGATGTTCCTGCCCTGACAGTCTCTCAAGATAAGGTGAAAGCCTTTTGACAGGACAGAGTGCATATATATTTTCTTCTGTTTTCTTGTGGATGGGGCTGTCGACAACTTGAAATGTGTGGCTCAGCAAATTTGGGGCTTTTTTCTTCCTTCTTGCTTTGTAGGGAAGATGACAGAGGTAATGGTACCATGAGCCCCAGAGATCACAAGGTTATTGCAATCCTCAGTAGTTACTGAGTAAAATGGGTAAAAAGATAATTAAAAGTAAAATACATTTAGCATATATCTCATAATAATCCTGATAATAATGACAACATTTTTATTTAAAAAAACCCTTAATGACTGATTCTACAGCAATTGACTTAGAAAAATGAGGTACAAATACATACATTGAAAAAAAAAATCTCTGCACTCTTCTTGCATTTATTCTTGCCAGTGGTCTCAGTGTATGAAGCAATGTTTCTTTTCATATGGCCACAGTATGAAGTGCAGACTGGGCTTCTTTTCCATCCTGAATGTGCTGTCACAGGTGAGTTTTAGACTCAGTTTACAGCTTTTTATCACTTCAGTCCAAAATACATAATTCCATGCAAATCATGTCAGTATTCTGCCTATTTCCTTGTCTCCTTAAATGAAAAATAATTCCAATTTCGAACTATGAAATACACTACACAGTAAGTGATAAGAACATAAGAAAAAGACCCAAATCAATACACATATGAGAAAACTCAAATAATTTGCTTGCTATGTAAATGAAATGCACTAATAATGAACAAAAGCATTTCCATATTCGAAGTGGAAATTTAGTTGTACTCCCGTATTTCTTGTCATCTTCCCTTTATTATCTGTATGCTTAGAATTTAAAGGGCATGTAATAATATACAGTGTGCTATTACATGCATATCCATAAAACTGAATAAAATAACCTTTTTATTGTTGATATTAATAAAATATACAAGGCCCTGACCTCTAACGCCCTAAAGCAGAAAATACCCCCCTGGATCTATTTACAAAGGTAAAAAATGAAAATAAGGAAAGAGCACAGTCCTGCTCCATGAGTTCTTTAAAGCTGAATAGTGTCTGAAGTACATACACAACACTGTGACTGCCATCAACAAGCCATAAGGACCACTAGTGATAGAGGCAAAATATTTTCTCCTGTGTCCAGCAAGGAAATTATCAAGACTGATTTGCAATAGTTTCACTCATAACAATGCCATTTGGCATCCCACCTTCTCAGCATCCCTGCAAAGCCAAACAGAGAGCCTGACATCTACTTACCAATCATGCCCTTATGTCTGTATCTACATTTTCTTCCAATGACTCTGAATGCAGATATATTATTCTACGTAAGCATTATGCACATAAATCATACTTCTCTTGAGAAATACTTTGCCATTTTTCAGTATTTTGTAAAAAGAATCCAAAACAAGTTCTTCCATAGACCTTTGATACTAGGATGTCACGTGTTCTGTTAAAAACTCAGATTTTTTTTGTCAGGGGATACAAAGAAGGAACAAAAACCTTTAGCACCACCAAAGGGTTCAGCATATTGTACAGCGAACGGAGGCATCCAGTAAGACAGCAGGTACTGCAGTTTTCTGACTGTCCATGTGGAACAGACTTAGTAAATTTACTCAATTTGCTTTTTCATAGTATGTGGAAAAAAGCCCCTTGCAATCTAAAATATATGCCCCAAGTTAACCTTTCGCCTACTAAACAACTTGTTCTCTGACCCAAACCAAATTATACTCATATTCTAATGCAGCAGTGTTTAAACTTCTTACGATGTTTGACCTCTGTCTCATTAGGGTCCCTGATGCTGTATGTCTGTGGTGCAATGTACCATTAGACTGCCTGAAGTTGCAGCAGAAAAAAGAATATTTGCTAGCTAAAAACTCTCTTGCTGGGGAAAACATGGTATCAAGGATCTCACAGAACATTCAAGAAAAATAATCCTGTCGCCAAACAAAAATATAAGTACCCTTCTGTTACAACAATTGACTTTTCCTCTATGTTAAAAATTAGAATGTTTATTAAATTAACAAAATTAAAAATTGCCTTCAATTTTTCTTAGTGGTTTCGTGTAACCCTTTTACAATGTTTGTATTGTCAGTAAATGGCACATACATCAGCTAAATAAGCCACCCCAGTATCAGTGAAATAAGTAACCAGATATGTGTTTACTGACTTATTTAACGTGAATTATGGGGCTCAGCAGCCAGTGGAAGCCCCAGAAGGGTCGAGCACAGCCCTCTGCCTCCATCCCTGACTTCTGCCCTGCCCTCTCCTCCGTGCTGCCTTTCCTCAAGCTCCTAGGAATAAATTAACTACATGACACAGTTTCAGTGTGGGCAGCTGTCGTTTTAACTAATGCCATTCTGTAAATCCACCTAGCAGGCTCCTTCTCTATTGTGATTGGAGAATAGACTTTTTTTGGGCAGCTTTCAAAAGCCACATCTGTTTGAGCAAGCACCTATTCCTTAGCTGTGTGGAGCAGCACTCCCCCGAAATTCCCTCCCCACGCTTCCCGTTTTTTTGTTCACCAAAGAAAATGACAATTCTCGGATCTCACCCTTAGGCAACATCCTCCCTAGCAAGGATTTTGTTACAGTCGCTCAGTGGGCACCGACTGTGATTTCACTTAGGGAGCGACGGAGGCTTTTTATGGCACTCGATATCCTGTGTCCGCACCAGCAGCACAATTAACGGAGCACCCTGTGGAATCACTTACGGAGATGTCGTGCGGTGCCTGTGCAACCGCGCTGGGCAAGGACGGGGTTTTTCTCCTCCCGCATCCTCTTGGAAATAACAAAGGGCATAAACTACTCGGTGAGGCCAGGCAGAGGAGGAAATAACATCAGTAAATCACTAATGGAAATGCAAAACCAAACACTGCCTGGCACAAACTGAGATGATGGCTGGCTTAGGAAGTGTGCGAGTCACTGCCTGCAGCCACCTCCCTTTTGGCAGCCGTAGCCGACCCCAGCGCAGCACCCCGTGCACCAGACCCAGCCCTGTCCGTCCAAGGGGCAGCCTGCAGGGCAGTCCTCTCCTAAATGAGGATGTGCAGCAGGAGCCGTGCCCCAGGGCTGCCGGGTGGGACGATGCGCAGCCCGGCCGGCCCAGACACACGGTACACATGTTGGCTTTCCTGCACGGAGTTATCCTGTGGTGCTCTGCAATCAATTACTGTTATACCACCATCATTAATAATTTTCTTAATGAAAATGATTCTGTTGATCTCCGTTGTATTTTAATTATCAGAGTTAAGCATAATTACACTGCAGCTCTGAGCTGGCATGTAGACTCCTTTAGGGCGCAATTTTGTTTTAACACACTGATAATGTAATTTTACATTGTGTCAGTTGTTTAGTTATTATCCAGTCGTACAATTCCGCTGTATTCCTGATAACAGATAATAACCTTAGCACCTCCTATATCCTGAAGTCATTTAAAAAGCAATATTGGAATTTCACAACTAGCTAACTTAATCGCCTTATGATTTTATAATTCTCACAGCTAAATATTTGTACAGACACCCTGTTTTAACAATGCCACTAAACATACGGTATCCATACATTTCACATAAAGGGCTTATATAATATCTAGAAAAATGTCTGTTACATGAGCATGGCTTTTGGTCTGTGCTACTGTGGTTTTTACACTGTTTCTATTCTGGTCAGTAATAATTTATTTTTTAAAATCCTTGCCGCTTCAGTGAAAGATTTACAGTAAATAAATATCCCAGCCCCCTCCCAGCTTGTGAGGAGACTCTTAACCATGGTCTTAGAGATTTTGCAGGTCTGGTGCATAACTCTGTTAGGCAAAAATGTTTCTAAAGCACACTATGTAGCAATGATGATACAGTTCATGCATTACTACTTCCTACCACTGTAACTTGCTTGAATTATGCTGAAGCTTTTTTTCTTTTAAAGGACGTATATTTCTAAATAAGATTTAATTCATAAAATCTATCTCTTAAATCTCAGTTTTTAGGACATATATCAAATTACTGAATAGACTTTCTGAAAGACCATTTTTAAAAAAAGAGAGAATTTTATGATAAATATTAAAACAAAAACAGCATTCCTTTTGAATGTAATTACAGTAGCAAAAGTTTCCTTTCAAGAAAATGGAGTGGAATAATGCCATGTGCCATGAGTAGCCAGCTTCTATCAGAATTTGTAAAATGGGATAATAATTAATGATCCCCAATGAACTGTTTTGCTCTTTTCTAACTTGTCCTAATATCGGGGAAATGTAGTTATAAAAAATACAGGCAGTGATCCTAGACTAAACTGAATAACTAGAATACCCCTTATTTCAAACACTGAATATTTATTTCATAGCTATTCACTTTGAGTGTACTCAGATGTGTGATTTTAAATAACTGATCTCTTTATCTAAAGATAGAAGATGACTTGTGATTATATGCACTGTAATAACTTAGAAATACAATCCTATATGTGTAAATCACAAATATATCTATCTATATACATATATGCACATATACATGCACACATATGCTTTGTTTGCCTAGGGAAAATATGAAGTATTTTATACAGAGAAGGAGAGCATTGAAGGCAAATAGGGACTTAGCCAGCCAGCTCAAATTCTCTTTCAATAGAACCTACACTCTAGGCTCCTGCCCCTGTGATTATTCTGTGTGCAATATGTGGGTGACTACAGTAGTCACAGCCCCTAGTGAATTGGAAATCAGACTGACGTTCCTGTGTTCTCATGAAGGATCTGGGGAAAACTCTGCTCTTAAAGATATCTCTGTAATGAGCTAAAAGGAAATATGGCATGTGCTTCTGAGTCAGCAACTGATCAACCAGTACTATGTACTGTTAGCCAATTCTAAACTTATCTTGGACTTAGAAATGTGCCAATTTACTCCACTCATCTCATCTTGAGTTTAGTACCGAAAACAGCTCCCAGGTGACCAAATCTGCTACATGGACAATTCCACACATTTGTTCAGCTAATTGCTTTCAGAAATAACAACGTATTGCTAAGCAAACTAACAAAATTACACACATGCAACTACAACATAACATCGAATTACAGCTACATGCCAGCTGACACCGTTTCATTAGAAGTAATGGCACTACAGGAGACAGAAGCTAACACAAATCAAAGCAATGTAATCTGGAATGATGAGATACAAATTGAAGGAAGAAACATATTTCTATTTATTTATTTTACCATCTTCTATTTGACATTGTTTTCTGATCCAAGCCAATTAATCTTTCTATTAAAGAAATCCCAACAGAGCTCAAGGCAAGGGTAGATGCTTAATGACCGACAGAGCAGCTACCTTAGAGTGCAAAGAGAGAACAGAACACAGTGAAAGCAAAGCATAACTGCAACTTACTCCCTGCCTTAGTTTAGTGAAGTAACAGGCTTTTAACATGTATTTATCCTCAAATTTATCCTCAACTTTAGTTATAAAATGCATCTGTCATAGAGACAATAGCATTCACCTTGAGTACTGTTCAATTGTCTCACCATTGCTTGTTAATGAAGTACTAAAATAACCAGCATGATCAGTGAAACGAAATCTATCACTTTTGAATGAAAATACTAGTATTTTGGGTTAATCAGATTGCATCAAACTGAAACAAGTTCTTACTACTAGAAAAAAAAAAGTTGTATTTCAATAGAGTAAGTCAGACAGAACCAAAACTGTCTAATGAATTAGTTAGTATTTGTAAAATATTTTGAAGATGAAAAGTCCAACTGGTAAATATGTGATAAGTATTATTGTAACTACAGAAAGAATATAATTTGATAAGACATCATGCTATGGGAATTTGCAGGAGCTATGTTTTGGAGTGAAAGTAGTTTCCCATTACATTAAGAAGTTTTTGCAGAAAAGTTTGCCTGTGTGTATTCTGTATTATGAACAGCAAACTGCAGGTCTGGATTCATTCAAAAAGCTTCAGTGTGTTTGTTACTCAGAGCACTTTACTGCTTCTTCCACTTGGGCTGCAATCAGCCAGCTGTGAAGGGAGGGCAGCTCAACCCTTTTTAGATCTGAGCCCAGTTCTCTAGTACTGCAGGTGTTTCAGGTTGTAGAATGAATGTGTTGACATTCTGTAATTATAATAGAAAGAATTTATAAGACCCTGGTGTGCGACTCATTTTTAACATGCAAATTCCCTGTTTTCAGCGTTTCAACTTTCAAAGGCTTGTGGCAGTTTAAAGGCAATCCTCTTATAAGTGTATAAATTGCAATGATTATAGGAACAAGTTGTAATTGTTTCTAGTAAGTTTTTAGGAGTCTTTGATGTTATGATTAGTGTTTTGTATGTTAATATATTGATATGGCTGCTTATTTGCCTGGATGCTTGTATGCTGAAATGGTCACTAGGTTGCCTCAGCAAACAAATCTTTGATCTCAGTAGGTCTGTTTGGTTAGAAATAAAACCTAAAAGAAATTAAACGAGAACAGTGCATGTTCTAAAGTGTTCAGAAAGTGCTGAGATTGATGATTGAAATACAAGGAAGGAAGGTCATAGTTTTGCAACCTGATCTGTAGGGTAAATGCCAAACATAGCTACACTGTTATTTTTATTCCATGTATTCAAGTGGTGTTTTGTTTCTCTTTTTTTTAAACGTATTGTAATGATTCTGTAGTTGCATTTAGAAGCTTTCACAGTGACTGCACCAGAGTGGTGCATAGTCCATGGTGCTATGGACTGAACCCAAGGCTCTTTGTGTTGTTTCAGATGCAAGACAAAAACCTGTGCACCTTGAACCAAAGGAGCTGTTAGACATGGTGGGTCAGATAAAGCACCTTTGATGGGCAGCCTTGTACGAACTCGTACTGATGGAAAATTCTGAAAATTCACATAAGACACAAGTGATACCCATTGCCACTCTCCAACACACTCCAGTGAAGCATCATCACATCATGCCACTACACAGACACTGGAATTTCAGGGGTGACAACCCTGAAATCCAGTTCCATTTATCTTACACTACCATGCTGACATAAAGTCTTTTCATATTCCAATCAAATTCTCATTCTTCATATGAAACTGGATTTCAGTTAGTAGGCTACAATGTAATGCAAAATAGAGAAATGATATCCAGTACGCCCCAAAACAAAACTCAAAGAGAATTCACCTATTCAAAGCGTATAGGTTTCACTGATGTTTCCCAGAGCACTGACTCTCACAGAGAAATGGATGGTTTTATGCCAGCTCATGTCCTTCAGTGTTTATAAAGCATTTAATAAACTACAGGTACCATGTCGGGTTTTTACATCAGTAAAAGAAAAAAAAAAGCAAAACCAGAACATGGAAGAAAAATGGGAAGAAAAACTGACATTAAGGGGAGACATAGTATTAATTTTGTATGCAACAGGTACATATTTATCTCAGCAGCTTACACAAGAAAGTAAAGAAAAAAATCAGTTTGTGTTTACCTTTGCTGTACACAATGCAGTTGTTTTTGTTGTCTTCTACTCCTTGCCAAGTCACATCCAGGAGCCACTTGGGGCCAGCAGTCAGTACCATAGGGACTGAAGCCTTTGTCTTCTGTAGGAAGGATGATAACAAACAGATGCCATTTGTTCGCCTTGATTAAGAATGTGAATAATAATGGTAATCATTTTATTTGCAAACAACAAAATCTCAAAACCCATAAGCCAAAGTCTTATTCCCCTGCCTCAGGATTTTTTTAAAGAAGACACAAGCAGGAAGCCTTAGTTCTTTCATTGATTGAATGGTGAAACTATTATCAAGGATTTTTCCAAATGATCTTGGATCAGATCTCCAAGATTACACAGATCTCTGGTGGCTGAGAATTATAAAGGGAATGTAGATGACTTTCACAGCAAAGAGCCAAGTGTTTAGAAGTGAACTTTAGACACATTGTACCTCATTATCAACGGGATCTCACTATTTCCTGAAGCAGACAGAAAAGAATTTAAAGAATTGGTATCCATTTCCAAGATCTGTCCTGAGAAACATTCGTATTATCATAGGAAATTGTTCTGAATGGATAATGGAATTTTTTCCCCCTTTTGCTATATGTTGATGTGTGATTTTACTATGTCTGAAATAGTAATAATGATAATGATTCACTGCAAAAAGACTATCAAACAAGTTGTATTAATACATTCAAGGACTTAAAAGTAAAGCATGACATCATCACACCTGAAAGGCATACAGGCAATTTACCATCTCCTGTCTGTATTTCAGATTCTAGACTCTGAGAATTTTTTTATTTGAGGCAATAAGGCAGAGGCCTCAAATTGATTAATACTGAACTTCTTTTACTAATCAAATGCAAAAATCCTGTGGGCAATCCTAAGTTTGTCGGTATGTAGCACTTAGACTTCTATCATAGACAGTTCTTCTCTGTATCAAGAACAAAACCACAACAGAGAGTACAAAGTAAAACAGTCACAACGTAACTTTTAATTATTATTTCTGGGATATAATTTTGTCCAAGACATTCCAACATCTTGTAAGAGAATTTAATTATTTTTATACTCCATCAATAATTCTCTAGTTGTCTCAACCTATTTTTTATTGTGATATTCTATATTACTAACTGAGATAAAACATTTTAAGATACAGAAAATCATATTTACATGGACATTCCAGACACTTTGCCAACATTTATTACTGATAACTATTCTAGAAATGTAGTGAAGAATAAAAACATTTACCACAGAACATATTACATTCACAAAATAAACCTGAAAATATTTATTGAAAATAAGATATTGCTTAAAATATTTTAGTTATGTACTATTAAATCAATTATCTTAAATAATGTATATTTACAATAATTACATTAATATTTTAATAACAATTATAGAAAAGGACATTAAATGTCACAGGTCTTCATATTTTTGTGGGGTTTTTATCTGTTTAGACTCTAATACTGTTTTATCAAATACACTACTTCTTACTTAATTTTCATTTTAGATTTTACATTTTTCATACAAATGTTTGTGCATAAATCACACTTCTATATGCACTCCATGACATTACTCATCTTCCCTGTGTATTGGGAAAAAACAGATAGGAATTATGAATGAAATTAGGAAAAAGGAATGTAACATCTAGAAAAAATATGCCAACCTAGTGTAAAAATACTGAAGCAAGAGGCATGCAGTGTCTCAGCTCCCAATACTGCTTTCTCTATGGAAAGTTGCAGAAAGTATGTTTTGCTTATATGAAGAATTACAAGTCAACCCAACTGCATGCACTTGTATTCTGAATTTAAATTCTTATTCATTACTGACCAGTAAGCAATTTTTTTTTAATTTGGTTAAGTTTCTATATAAATTATTAAGAAGCCTGATATTATCAGTTATGAAATCAGTGTAAAGCATATACATATGGGCTACATAGAAAATAATGACATAAACACAGCAAGAATTGAAAAAAAATGCAGCAGATGAGATGAAAGGTAATCAAGGTATCATCTCTATCTTCTATGATACGAAAGTCTGAACTTTACTGTAATTTACACCAAAACAGTGCCACGGAAACCATTTAGAGTGGCTACTCCTCACACAGCTGAGAGTCATACCCAAATTCAATACAAGCTGTGGCAAGAATGTTGGCAACCATGGCTGCATAGCAATAATGAAGAGGAGGATCAGGACACACTCCAATACTTGCTGCATTTCTCCAAGTGCCATTTCAGTCAAGCCTTTAACATGTTTTTTTGCTTTATGTGCTTTCAGTCTCTGGTAATCCCAAGTACAATCAAAAGACAGTGAAATATTATCCAGCTAGGAGACTTTTCTAAGCACACCACAAATGATTAAGACGTTCAAAAACGGTTGGGGTTTTTTTCTAAGTTAGAGGCCAAGTTAAAAAACAGAACAAACCAAAATTCTATCTTTTAAGTCCAGAAGGGATCATCTATTTAATTTTCACAAGATCTAATTCCTATTTCTGGTTTACTTCTCTCCAGACGTCTGACATTTCATTGTGTCTCTTCCATCTCGAAGGGTATTATCTGCATTAAGGTGGTATCAAAAAGCCTCAAATAATATCAGGATCTTCTTGTGCTGGGCAATAGTTTATCTACATAGACAGGACAAATAATATGTCCTGGGAAAGGATTATACTTAACCACATACTGCCGAGGAAGAATGAGATACAGAGATACCGTTTGACTTTCTCATGGAGATTAATTTCTCCTTTAGTAAGTGGTAGGCTTAGTCCCAGGCCACCGCCCCAGTTTTCTCCAGACAAGGAGAGGGGCCCAGGCCTCATCCCTTCGGAGGTGAAGCAGCAGTGGCAGCAGGTAGACTGAGCACCAGCAGTCAGCATGTGTGTCTGCTTTGCCATTCACCATTTACAGGGCTTTTTTGGAACTTAAAAACTCCATGGTTATCACTAAATTCGCTTCCAGGTCAGCTTGGCAGTTAAACTTGTAATCAGCTCTGCAGCTGTAAGTGGTCTCTAAGCACTAGAGATAGGCTGGAGGAGGAACAGGGTGTTTCATCTCACAGCTCTGCTCGTCCAGAAGAACTGGTGGACACCTCAAAAGAATTTCCCATTCTCCCACAGCTCTGCTCCCAAGCTGAACAGATATGTAAATAAACTTATTTTAATATGAAAGCAAAACTTCATAAGACCCCAGCTGCTTGTAAAGCTTGGCAGCTCCACTGAGGGATACCAGCAGTGGCTTCCCTTTGATGCACCTTACTAGCATGTTGTGTGAGCTGTAAGGCAGGTCAGGACCACAGCAGCACTTCTTGGGGTCTGGCATCCCGTGAGGTTCACACGTTCATAGGTGTTCACCTCTGAGGGAGGCTTGGTCTTGTTGTGCCTTATTACACTGTAAGAACTGAAGCAAGCCTGATGATTCAGGAAAGGCCATTTCCTTAAAATGGTTAAAATGAAAAGACCCCAGTCCAAGATAACAAGAAGCTATGGTTAAATCAGTCATGCCTTTATCACCTCAAGATTAGACTACTGCAATGCGCTATACCTGAGGCTACATTTTAAATCCATTTGAAAGCTGAAGCGGGTGCAGAATGCAGCAACCCGCTTCTAAAGCAGGATATCGTGCTTTGAGCACATTAAACCAGTGCTTTTTAATTTGCACTAAGTGTCTGTGGAATTTAAGGCACTGGTTACAACCTCTGAAGCCTGGGACCTGTCTGTCTGAGATACCTAATTGAGACCTGCCAGGTCCTTTGTCTCAACTGTACAACCACAGCTGAGAACCACCAAGGAACATGAAAAAGGGCTTTCTTGACTTGACACTGAAGAGAGTCCTGGCAGGGCAACATGTTCTTCATGGCAGCTCTTTTACCTTTGGGATATCATCCTACTTGAATTAAAGTATTTTCATGCCCTGACTCTCAGAGAGCTCTATGAAAATCATCCTGTAATTCATAAGATATTTGTCATAATGCAAAATTCAGTTTGTCATTCCCAAAGTAGGGGTGGTAGGTGTTACCTACTTCATACTCTTTTGTTTGGGTTTTTTAAAGTGCTAGCTGGAATATCTCTAGCTTAAGAAATGTACCTTTTTACATGCAAAAAAAGCTTCTTGACACAGAAGCAACAATATTGCAGCTGTTTACAAATAAGACTTCAAAAACCAAACATCATTTTATTTCTCCCTCTGAAAGAACTGCTACACATTACTCAAAAGCTTACAAAACATTCTCCCTACTGCCCAACTATAATCACAGGGATCTGCTAACACGGGTGTCTGTAAGATGGGGCCATACAGTAATTACCTCACATTTTTCAAACGAGGGCACATTATAGACCCACAGTACTGTTCATTGCTCTAGGTAACTGTACATTCTACACTTGAGCAATGTTTCCCTGAAAATGCTATTTCTGCTAATGTTTTCATGCCATAACTAGACAAATATGACAAGGACAAGCAGGGTCAAAACTGTGATCTCTCAGGGAACAATTAGAATTAGCTAATGAGGATAAAAGAGGTCAGGCAGGCATCCACTTTTCACTAACCTTTGAAGCAACTG
Organism: Prinia subflava; assembly: GCF_021018805.1. Taxonomy (NCBI): domain Eukaryota; kingdom Metazoa; phylum Chordata; class Aves; order Passeriformes; family Cisticolidae; genus Prinia; species Prinia subflava. The sequence goes on from NC_086247.1 coordinate 19,134,945, forward strand.
GACAAACAAGGGAGGTAACCCTCAATAAATGTTTATATTCAGTCAAGAGGTTAATGGAGATAAAAATAGCCATCACAGCAGGCCAAAAATAGTTTTGCACTCTTGCTAAATGGAATCAGTGCTGACAAGTAACATTAGATGGGCTCTTCCCTGCAAAGACTTCTAACATATGATGTGTGTGGCCTGGCAGAAACTTGAGGAAACCCCCACGCTGAAGAAAAATGAGGCATGATCAAGTTGTTTGAAATCTATGAAATTCTGATGTCAAATGCCTGATCAGTGCTAGCTGTTTCTTCAGAAGTTGTGCTACTGAGCTCATGTTCAGCAAGTCACTGTGACATGACCGTCCTGTCCCAGGCATGGTGCTCCAAGAAGTGTTCAATATTATTTAAGGAGATATGCTGACACTCAAAGGCTTTGTTTCTCACTGTATTTTAGTTCCTGCAAACAGATTTTCTTCCTAAATCTTCCAAAGAGCCTGAGTTCCCATGAAAGATAGAGAATACTACCAGAATATCTTCATGACCTTGTAGAAAGTTCCAATGCCTTCTGGGCAGAGTTAGTTCATATAGTCAATTAAAACCAAGAGTGTACTGGGAGGAGAGCTGTAAACATATCTCAGGTGCCTTTAGATGTGAGTCTGGGCTAGCAAAACACCAGTTAATACACTGACGGAGGTTTCTATTTTGAAATTCAATTTAAATTCAATTGGATCATCACAGACCTGACATGCTGAACCTGCAGAACATCCCCTCTTGAGAGGCTGAGTTCACCTTTGACGATCACCATACTCAATTCAGCAAACTTTGTAAGCTCATCAAACCAATTCAGCTGGGAAGGGCTCATAAGGATCATTCTGGACAGCACAGTAACACACATTTGAATAGGTCTCAGACTATCCCTGATTAACTAATATTTGTTTCATGATGTTTTTGCATAATAAGAAGATTTTTTTTTATAACTTCTCACACTGAGCATCTAAATGCATTTCCTTACTTTATAACTGCTTACAAATTCATGAATCTGTAAGACAATCCCATCCAAACAGCCCAATGGACAGACAGAGATCTGCATTTTGGTGTTTATTTGAATGTAATCAGCTGGACTGTCTTTCACTTTCTGTAGCTTCCCTGAAAACTCTTATCTTTTCCCAAGCAGGATTCAGTCTTGGAAGAATATTTATCTCAAGGGCTGTTTTGGAAAACCTGCCAGTCAAGGCCAGTGGCAGCACTTCACAGTGCCACAGCTCTCTTTGCTAGACATGCAGAGGCAACTCCTCTCCACCAACACCACACTGGAGATGTCAGTGCTGTGGTTCCATGCTCATGACAACTTCACTAATTAAAGCAAAGACATGACAGTCTCCAGCTACAAACCCACTCTGAAATCTTACAATTGCACCAGTATTTCAACTTTTACAGCCCCCACTATGTCTGCAGGGGAGATCTTGAAACTTGATAGTTTACTAAATGCAAAAGAAGTTTTGCAGTCCCAAAAAAACCCCAACCCACCAACTTTGAAAACCTGATTCCCAACAAAATGTATGCAGTTAATTCCACTTAAATCTTCAGACAGCATGGGATAATTGTTTCAGTTACCACTTTACAACTTTATGGGATCCAGGGTTTCAACGGGAGCGTTCAAGAATCTGTATCTCTGCACAAATTGTTACTTGTGATGGGCCATGAAACTAATGATGAAGAAAAGAAGGATCTACTTCCCTCTTTCCTTTTTGGTGACAGTAGGAGAAAAATATTGGTAATAGTTGAAGAGGCTGTGGTCAAGCCAAAGCCTTTAAATGTTTCAAACAAACATACACACACACACACACACACAAAAAAAAAAAAAAAAAAAAAAAAAAAAAAAAAAAAAAAAAAGAAGAAGGGGGAAGGAAATGTGCACACAGATGGAATCCCAAAAGACAGCTGGGATTCCCTGCAACTGTGAAACCCTGCTGTTTACCCCAAGGGATCATCACTTGTCAAGTGACAAGACTGAACATACATTTCACCATGTATCACTATGTACATTTCATCTACAAACCTAAGGCAGACCAAAGAAATTATTCAAACAAAAAAAACCCCCACACCCTAGGTATGTTAATATTTTCCAACACTTGTCAGGATTTTAATATAATTTCAAAATTCTTATTACTATCAAATGTGACTGCCTAATGCAAATGAAATGCATGCTAACATGGGGTTCAATTCCTTTCACCTAACTAGAGTGCATTTTTTTCAAATCTGTAAAATAAATATAAATCAAATGTCACTGTAATTTAAGTACAAAGTAATGCTGTCAAAAGCAACTTCAATTTGTTATTTTTGTCTTGGGATACCCTTGGAACCCATCTTCAAACTCATCCCCAGTTCTAAATACCTTTAAATAAATCCATATTCTGGAATACCTGGACCTAGCCAAGTCCTGGTGATTCCTTCTGTCTGCTTCTGTGGTCCTGGAGGAGGTGACAAGCAACTGATTGGAACAGGAATGGAAAAGCTGGAAAATGGATCTCTCAACACTCAGTGATCTTCCACTGCCCACATCATTCTGTCCTGATGGGCTTTCTGCTCTGGTCCTTCCTTCCTCTAAAGCCTTCATCTGGCTTCACTTCACAGTTGCTGCTCCCCTGCCCTTTCCTCCCTCTTCTTTCCCCCCATTTTATAAATACATGACTATGTATAAATAACTTCCTTTCTCAAAGAGCATGAGATGGAGAGCAGTGTATTTTGCCACCCCTCTCTGGACTTCACTTTCTCATTTGATTTTTTCTTTTACTCCCTTTCCTATTAATTTTGTTCTTTGGGAAAGCAGTGTACATATGTATTGTGTCTTTACCCCATGACCAGAACCAGGAAATCGTATTCTTAGTCAGTGCTGTGATTAGCATAAATGTGCTGAGGATATTCTGAAAATTGACAGCTCTAAGTGAACCATCCCTGTTGTGGTGAGTTCATACCTGTGAGTAGCATGAGCACTGTCAGTGTGTCTTAGTGTTCAGGTATCTGCCATGGGTGTTGAACCTTCCTGCTTTACTGTAAAGTTGAATACTTTGGATAATACTATTTCAGAGATGACATGCACCTGTACTGATGAAATCACACACTATATAACTTATCTTTAGACAAGATATAATGCAGTGCTGCTTGCACACTTTCACGCTGAGTTATCAGTGCATTTTTCCTCCTGGGTTTACCTCACTGCTGTAAATTATTGTGTACTCAAAGAATTTCATCTCTCTTTTTGCTAATGAGGCCATGTTGGTATTTACCAGCAAACACTTTTGGAATGCACTTGCTTGAATGTAACTTATTTCACTTTTGCCAAACATTTCTCACATGTGGCTCAGCTGCAATTCTGCAAACAATGAATTTATTCTGGATAGGCTGACGGACTAAACTGTGGCATCAACCATCAGTCCCTGGTAAACTTCTGACAACTGGTCTCTCCCTTTGCCCAAGCATCATTGGGGCTTGGGGCACTTAATGTGACAAGAGATATTTCAGATGATCAAGGGGACGATTACAGAGGTTCTTCCAGAAGACATGAAGGCATTTATACTGCATATGGATTAATTCTGCCTGGTCCCATGGTCTAACTATTTACACCAAAGCCATCCAAAATGATTGCTGTATCCCCAGCTTAGTTTAATATGGTACTGAATAATTTTTCATTTAGAGCAATTTTATATTTTTTTTTCTTTGTCATACTTCTTCTTATCCTGGAATGGACGATTTAAATCACCTTTTCCAGAAGTAAGTCCAAATTTCATGTATCATACATTTATTTTTATCTAAGGAATAGAAAAAGTGGTAATGATAGGACAAAGGGGAATGGCTTTAAACTGAAGGAGAGTAGGTTTAGATTAGATACAAGGAAGAAATGCTTCACTGTGAGAGTGGTAAGGCACTGGCACGGGTTGCTCAGAGAATAAGGTTGCCTATATCTGGGAGTGTTCCAGGCCAGGCTGGATAGGGCATTGAGCAGCCTGGTCTAGTGGAAGGTGTCCCTGCCCCAGGCAGGGGGGTTGGAAGTGGATGATCTTTAAGTCTCATTTCAACTCAAACCATTCTATGATTCTATGAATCCATTAAAAATATAAAAATAAAAAAGGACACACATAAAGCCTTCTATAAATCATCCATTACACAGAACTACAGAATAGCTAGTTATAGATTCTGCTTATTATATATATTTATTACTTTGTTTGGAACTGCAAACTCAGGTTGTGTATTTTACTTTAGCAAAGTGAATGTTTTTGTCATGAATAGTGAATAAGTCATGCTTTAGCAGTAATAAAAGATAACTTTTTTTAATTTCGACCCTTTTTTCTTTCTTCAAACTAAAGAGGGAGAAAATAAGAAGTTCTTTGTATATGCTTGTCCAATATTTTAACTGTAGAAATGCATGCAGCTCTATTAGGATTACATTTCCAATAAATAAAGTCAGGTCTTTATGAAATACATATTCAATACAAAGGCATTGTAGTCAATGGTGTATGTATTGCAGTGTAATTGTCTTGGTGATGCATTACACAATATTTGAACTTCACAGGTGCACACATTGAATGCACACAGAATATTATATATAAATTCATCTCTAATTTGAAATAGAATTGGGGAATAGAAAAGAATCTATGACTTTTTTGAGAACTTTTAAATATTTTTATGCCTCATTTTATTAGCTATTTATATATATCTCGTTACTAAGAGGAAATGTGGAACTTTAAAGTAAGAGCATAAATCCAACATGCAGTTCTCTGCCCAAGTTTTATATTTGTTAAGATAGAATAATCATTTAAGGTAGAAGTTTAACGCATGATTCAACAACCAGAAGCCTATATGTATGACTTTGATTAATTATTTTTAGTTCAGTTAAAACATCCCAGTTTATCTCCTTTTAAGATTATCCTTGACATATTTAGAAATCCTAATGCAGATTTTATGGCCCACACCTATCCCTGATGGTGCTAATGGACTAGGCATAATGAATCATTCTAATTTGGATGAAAGGACCACACAACACTGTGGCAGTCCTTTAGAGAATTAAGGCTCAATTCTGATCTTCCAGACTTATGAATGCATTTTTGGGATTAGGCCACGTATCTGTACATCTGTTGAGTCTCAAGGGGTGTATACTCAGCTAAGTATTCTGACCTTCCAATGTACTGTATCAAATGTGTGGCCTTGGGATATGAAAGGATTTGATTACAACTGTATTTTAACACTGATTTAATATATAATTATGGGGTAAAACCTAATTCCTCCTTACATCTTCATGTAGAAAATTCCATCACTACTAAGCAGACACTAGGATATTTTTTCCCCAGTGAGCATGATAGTAAATGGAAGAAATTGAAACATCCACCCAGGATAATGTAAAATCAAGGACAATCTTCTTAGGGATGGCTTTAAAATCAGCTTCTTGTGTCCAGAAAAAAACAAACTCAGATGGTCTTCTGCAAGTGTGTTGCTAGCTGGTACACTGTTGCATTATGCACAATACTTGACAGCTTATGTATAAATAAACTGGAACAAAGCTCCTTTAGTGATTTTTACTATTAGTCTATGCTTTCTTGTTCACAAGTAATGAGGAGAGCAATTAACTTTACACACACACAATATATGTAATACTGACAGAAAAGTTATTTGAATTATCTGGTTATTGTCTATTCACTTACAGTTTCTTTTTTTCTAGTATATAAAAAATGGAATGTTGCAAAATTTCCTTTAGCCGGTTAAACTTTCAAAAAATATGCTTTGTGTTTTCATGTAAAGTTTTTTTTTCTTTAATTCCACTGAAAACCTCTCCCCAAATCTTATCAGTGAAAAACCCCCCAAAATATTAAAATAGACTTCAAAAGAAAATCAGTTCCACAGATTTTAACGTATGACGGTGCAGTATTTTAGGGGGGTTAATTTTTCTTTCATGCCATCAAATTTTTCACAGATTTTTAAATAAATAATAGTGGTATTAAGCAACTGGTTAATATGAGGATTTCAGAGAAAACACTTTTGAAAATTTTGTGTTTTCGCATGAATATGATCTGTCACAGATATCAATTACAGATTCATGGTGCTTACATTTTCTTTACCATTTCAGAAAGCCTGGACCAAGAAAATGAACTGAGCAGAGCAGTACCTTTAACTTGCAAGCAGTTAATTTCTTCTAGTTGAAGAATATGCTACACATAATCAGGCAAATTTTTCCCCACTGCCTTAAAAGCATGGGGATTTTGTTTCACTGTTCTCACACAAAAATGAAAATTTATTTCCCTAAAAGGCCAATGACAGATGAAAAGTATCCTCAGTTTTTGTAGTTCATATGACATAGTTGTGTAACGCAGTTCTCAATTAAATTGTTTCAGTGTACTGATTATATGCAGCATGACTAAGAGCTGCAACTATGCAAGTTTCCATGAAAAAAAAAGTTTCAAAAGAATGGGTGAAGGTCCTTCACTGGGACTGGAGATAAAGATGGAGAATCCAGCAGCAGGACTGGTGAGTATGGGGCTCTGGCTCCAGTAAGACTCAACAAACAGCTCAGATCAGAATCTAGAGTCCAGGAAAGCAGCCTGTAGCTTCGAGATTAGCTTTCTCACACTATTCCTGAGTTAAGCCAGTACAAACATCATCATGAATGCATAATTATGATTACGCACTATACTATTGCATAATAGATCTTAGAATCTGGAAACAAATAAGCAGTGTAGGAATGCTGTTTTCAGGCTTTTGGTTTTGAACCCAATGAAGTTAAGGGTAAAAGACTTTACATAAGAAAAAACAGTTCCAAGAATATGCGTTTTACTTGGAAATTTCATACAAATAGTTATGAACCATTTACACATAAAAGAAGGGGTAAAAGGGAGACAGGGACCCGGTGCTATGTTTGTAACTTGAAAATAACAATGAACAAAGCCCAAACCCCTCCCATACTAACATATTTTAGGGAACTAAAAAAAAAAACCACTATCACTTGAAATAAATAACAATAAACAAAGAAACTGGAAGCTTGACAAATTTACTTAAAGGATCTTTTTCTCACAAAGAAATGAATTTAATTTTTTGAAATTCTTTGCAGCAAGAATTTCCCTATGAACCAAAGTTCATTTCTGGGCCTGATGGATGTACACAGGCTGGTATCCTATGTTTAAATGAGAGTGCTGATAAAAGGGCGATTGCGTCAAGGGAGCTGATGGATTTATTCACTTCATGTGTAGAAGCAAAACAGTGTGAATTAGATGAATGCAGTAACTGGGTACATCTATGACTAAAGACTCTTGATATCAAACTCTTCTCAGTTGCCAGTTTATCGATGAAGCCACCTCGGGCCAGCAGTGCTGCAGCTCAGTGTTCTCTAACAGGACACCTTGGGAGCTCTAAGGACTCTGAGGTCACAAATCCAAGGAGTGGTCCTCAAGTAGGACTGGGCTGACTTTCAAAAGTAGGGAGCATCAAAAAGAACAACAAATTTGCACACAGCTCCCACACAAGGGGTCAGGTTAATTTTGTTATTGTTGCTGTATGAAATGAGAACTCACAGTGGTAATAAGAGTCAAGCTGAGTACCACCACACTGCAGACTGAATTTAAGTGATTAGAAAACCATTCTACTGTTGGCTAAGACCAGTTTCACAAAAAATTACTTAATTCCAAAAGGTAATTTTTTTCCTTGAAGGTCTTCCCTGCTTCAAAGCACAGCCAATCCAATCCAATCAAATCCTTTATCCTTCCAGTAAAATTTTTGAATTAATTTTCAGATACCTGAGAAAGGGAAAAAAAACCCCACCAACAAAAAAACCCCGCCAGCTTCCAAATGTTCCTAGCACTTCAAGATACCAATGAAGCCAATAAAAGGGAAAGAAAGACCCTCAGCTGTGTGTTATGGAGCCAAGAAAGCAACCTAACACCACAAAGCACCAGAGGTAAATCAAGCTTGCAAAGAGCAAAAGCTTTAGAAATTGGCAGAATCAGAGCAGACCAGGCTATCAAACCCCACAAGTTAGTACAACTTTATACCAGAAATTCTCTTCTTATCACAGAATTAGGCATTAAATGCCATACTACTGCAGCCACCATATCAGTTTCAAACAACTACCTCGTATCACTTGGCACTAAGTGGCAGCAGCTGTTCAACGCAGACTTGAACCTGGTTTTTTGGCTGTTCAGGGTTTTTTCCCTGCTCCCAAGAGATATGAGCCTTCAGGTGAGGTGTGAAGCTGCCATCAGCATGGGGCAGTGGCCTGGTGGTGACGGCAGCCTCCAGATTTCAGGGTTACTACAACCTCTGCACAGGTGCTGCTGTGGTCACCACAAGCCTGCTCAGTTTTTCAGGGAAGGAAATGAATAATTGCCTGATTCTCACAAGCCAGGTCTCATTTGCACATTGAAGGGAGGTGGTCACATCTGCAGAGCCTCTGATAGCTCCTGCTAATTCTGAGAACAGCTGGATGATGGAAATCTGCCTCTTCACTCCTCCACTTGCCAAGGTGACCTTTGATCAAACTTTCTTTTACTAAGTTCTGGACAGTGAACAAACAAACACAAGCTACAGCATCAAACAAAAGAAGCGGTGCTCAAACCCAGAGCTGGTGGTGCCGTGGCTTTAGGTTCACATCAGCCACGGGAAGGAAAAAAGGGATGCTCAGGACCAAGTGCTCCTGCTCCATGCAGCTCAGGGAGATCCAGCCCCTGCTCCTTGAAAGTTCAAGTGAAACTTGATTTACAGCCACACCTTGGGCAGCGGGCAAGTGCTGGCAGAGCTGAGAGAGATCTGGACAAAGAGTGATGGGAGGCAGAGGCAGGGGGCAGTGGGTTCCCTTAGTATTATAAAAATGCATCTTATTCTGTTTTTAATCAACGAACCTTATCCAACAATCAAGGCAGATATATAATAAGCTGAGCTACTCTGTAAATCTAAACATTCCCCACAAATAGAAAAGATACAGCCTGAGCTCTCTGATTGTTACTACGGCAACTATCTAAAATGAAAATCTTATTAACCCTTTGCATGCTGTAGCCACCCATGCATCAGTGTTAGCTGACTTCTGTGCCCTTATCTCTCCTTTTTCCCCCTCAAGAAATTCATAATTGTATTGCTTCACAGTAGTTATGCTCTGGTTATCCTGTTTGAGACTGAAAGAACTGTGATAGGTGGTAGTTGCATAGGTACAGCTGAATTTTGTCACTTGTTCATTACTGGAATAGTTCAAAAAGCAAGTAAGAAAACAGAAGAGAAAATCCTTAGATTACTCCACAAGGCCTGGGATTTTGATTAAAACCTTGACAACTGGAATGGGATGTTTTCTAATAAACCACACTCCTGCTTTTTTTCTATTAGTTATGAAATGATTTGACTGTAAAAGGAATATTTTTCAGAGAAATTATATCTCTATACTGCATTCTAAACCGGCTACTTTTCAAACACTTTTTTAAAGCTTCTCTTTCTTAAGTACTTCACAGAAGATTGCCAGGGATTTAAACAAAATAATATGTTAACCACAGTGCATTGAAAATTAATGGGCAGGTATTTGACTCAAAAAATTCTGTAAATGCAAAAAAAATTAGACAAAAAGAAAACTGACTTTCTAATTTTTCCAAGTCCCAGATAATATTACAATCAAATTTATACTTGCAGGTACCTCAATATTCAAGACAATTTTATTTTAGTATCTATTTGGTAGTAACATGACAATGTGAAGCTCTGCAGTTCTTACGTCTTCTACAATTCATCACTGAAGCCATGGAAATTTTTCTATATTCAAACTAAAAGAAGTAGGATATGGCCCATAGACATCAATTGTATTGATTCTTTTACCTTCTGCCTACCATGTAATCAATAGAGACCCTTCAGTACCTGGCAGAAATAGACTCTTTATGGAATTCCCACTTGGTTGTTACTGAGAGTGAAATTCTTAATTGATATTTTACAGAATTACTTCATTCACTTCAACACAGATAAGTTTAAAAGATCATAGATATTTTTGCAGAACTGAACAACACATATATATATTACTAAACAACATACTTTTCTATATAAAAGCAAAATTTACATGTAAATGAGCCCATATAACTTGAAGTGACTGAAGTACTATGTAAATTATCTTAAGATCTTGAATGGTGTCCACATTAAATTGAATGTTATCGAGTTTTCAATCTACCAAAATAAAGACACCATTTACAATAAAATATTAGTTAAATATCAGTACTACAATACTCAGTTTTTTAAAAAATAAATACTGACTAATTTTAAGTTTACCTAGAATTGTTTGAAAGTTTGAGAAAAGAATTGGTTTAAAAAGAAAGTGGATTCCTTTAATAAATGTCTATGTCAGAGAATGATGCTAGAAACCTTAGTATGTGCTCTTCTTATTTACAGAAAATTGAACCCATTAAAGGGGACGAGCTAACTTTACTTCTTCCTTCTTAATAAACACCTATGGGACAAAAAAAAAGTCACAGACCTTGCCTGCACTGTAAATAAACCTAAGAACAGATTGATGGCACTGTACAAAAACAACACTTGTTGTCTGATCCAAATTGGTTTATTTATTTAATGTTGATAATTTAAGATTTTGGATAAGAATGAAGGAGATGCCTAAATATGTAAGGATGGTGCTGGAATATACACTGGTAGGAAAACGTTTACCAGGAGAATGATTTGAATTAGTGTCTCTGACTTAGGATGTGTTCCAATTGTATTTTTCAACTTCTGAAATATTTCCCATTTTTCTGTAATTAATATGATATATAGCATTCAAAGCAACTTACCTTCCACATCTTTTCAAAATCTATCTTTTTTCATAAGTCAAATGGACTACATTTTCTAGAGTCAAATTACAAATTTACAATACTATAATCACTAGATTAATCCTAAAGGCTTTTCAAACATCAAGTCTATTTATCAGTATTGGCTTATTTCCCAGGAATATGACCAAAATAATCTAGAAATGTACTGGCTAGTCAACCTACTACATATAATTCTAGGAAGGCATAACAATCTTAATTTTCCACTGGTTTTATTTCAAGTAAGATTTTTTTCTTTAAAAAGACATCACCATGTATTTATTTATTTACTGTTCTTCCAACTCTACCTTGTTTCCATATTACCTTTAAATTTCTGAGTTTCCCAAACTGGCCTGCTAACCAACTGACTTGAGGTCCCCGTATCTCCTACCATGTACGTAGAGATCCCAACTCCTTTGGCTTTGCTATAGTTGTATATAATTACTTTGAAAGGGAAAGATTATTTCTATGTGATTTGTTTGTCCAGGTCAATTACAAGGACTTGTCTTCTTTGGGACAAACTAGGGTCAAATATTTTCTTCCCTGAAGAATCTTTAAAGACCTGGGGGAACTTCACCACATATTCCCCAGAGAAGTCCTCCTTTCTCTTGGGCATTTGCCCTTCTTGATCAGGCACAAAAAGAGTCATGGAGCTTACAGCAGGTAAAGGGCTTTCTAAAAAAATTGAAAAGAGAGTATCATGCCCTGCACAGAGTAATGGTGAGGTGGGAGAATCTGCTCTGTTACTAGAAATTGCTCAGTAAATGTCAGTAATCCAGCATACAACTACCTCATCATCTGTGACTGCACATCTCCATTTCTTCAAACTTAACCTAAACTATTTCCTGAAGCCTAATGAGCAAAAACTTTTAACAAAGTTATAACTAACGGCCAACTTTGGCCATCATCACTGTGAAAAAATCAGCGAGGTATATTTCCAACAGAAGCAATCCTTCAGATGATTGTCATATGTAATCACTTCATAGTTTCTCATTGGTGTACGGCACCAGAGAAGAATTTTGAAAAAAGGTGAACTGCTGGAAACTACAGATGGTTCAAAGAAAACTTCATGGAAATATATTATTCAGTAATAAAAAAGTAGTCTTTCCAATTGTGGTAAATTTTTAAGAACACATGGTAAGTATGAGTTGATTTGGGACAAAAGACAAAAAAATAATAATAATAATAAAATAAAGAATAAAAAAAATGTTCCAAATCTTGAATAATTGCATTATGAACCCTTTAAGTGTTTTCTTTAAACTTAGCACTGGCCTAAAGTATACAAAATAAAATATTCAGTGTAGTTTCATGCAAATATCAGGTTCAAGACTAACAGTCCTCAAAGGCTATCAAATCTGCCCAGGCTCATCTGTTTGGTTCTGTAGCCTCATCTGTAGTTCCATAACAGACAAGCAAACAGTCATATTTTACTTTCAGTAACAAAGACAATATTCCCATTGACATCAAAAGGAATTGCACCTGTGATTCCGATAACACGATTTAAACCAATCTTTGCAGATCATCTTTTCTTTGGAGTTTCTTGACTCTCAGAAATTTTATGATGTTAATAATTTCCTTTTGAATTTAAAGGGAAAAATGTTGCTACACTTACCTACCCTGCACCCAGTACACCCCATCCCCAAACATCAAGCCTGGTCATTGAAATATTTATCTCTGCATTACATCAGCTCAAAATACCAGAGAAGTCAATAGGAGTTGCTGTGGGACAACCTTCAAGGATTACAGGATTTGGATATCATAAGCATTTACCTATAGGAAGAAAACAATACCCTTTTCTATTCCATTGCACTTCATAAAAGTTAACATTATTGGAGGTAAAACCTACCTTAATTTCCTTCACATATACTGCCAGTATTCATAGTTCATAGAAACTCCAGGACTAGTAAGGAATTCATAATTCCACTAAGGAATATATTCCATTTTTTTTCCCCTAAATATAGCTTCTATCTAAAGGAATACCAATCAGCTTAATCAGAATATCAAAAACCACAAAATGGACACAATACTGCTCTCCCTGATCTCAGTGACACATCATTGCTCATATCTAAAACTCCACAATACGTCTGTGAAATATGTATGAAAAGACTGTGATTGGAGAAAAATGGATAGACCCAAAGATGCACCAACTAAAAACTCAAGAAGAAAACTAAAAGTTAGGATACCAAAATAATGACAACATTAGAAGCATAATAGGGCATAATTAACTTGGAGAAAGATGCCAAAACTATGTAAATGAATGCAGTGACATGCAGTTCATTCTAGGAACTAGAATGTTTTATATCTGTGCATGCTGCTAAGTGCATCCTTGTATGTTCCCCAGCATCATGCTGCAAGTGCTCCAACCAGGAGATTCAGGTACCTACATTCATATCTTTTTCCTGTCAGTTTTCTGCAGTTAAGAATGATGATGTGTTTAGTGATTATGCTCATGGATACCTGCAGCATCATATCTGTCTTGAGGACATGTGCTTTGCAAAAAGCTTCTCTATTTCTGTCCCACTTCCTGCACCAATGTTTAAAAAACCTATGTAATTCAACATCCCTATAGAGTCACAGATTTAAATCCTTACTTAAGGAGCTATAAAGGTTGCTCAGGCAAAGTCTTGTTACCATTATGCCTTCTATACTCTGGAAACAACAGGCCCTGCCCAAAGGAATTGCAAAGGAGGGAACAAGCAGAGCCCATACTCCAAAATCTATTTAAAGCTAACTAAAATATTTTTTTTTTTTTTTCTACAGTTATCTCAGAGTATCCCTGTTTTAAGTACTCATGGTCAGCTAGGCTTTATCTTTGGAAATTCATGGAGTTTTATTTTACTTGCCCTAGAGTTAGATTGTATGAGGAAGGTGTTAGAAATTCCTTTTTCTATATCAGGTTTGACAAAAAATTCACATTACCTGAAATCAAAACAAAAATGGCATAAATTTGGCAGGAACAGATTTATTTGAATATTCAAATGATTTTTTAAAGAATTCATCCATTTTAAAATCTGTTGCACAGATACACCACCAATAGAAATGGCATCAAAAGTAAACATACTCTATGGAAATAAAAACTACAGAGCGCGAATAGGGGCATTACATGAGAAAAACTCTAAAATCACTCTCTGAATCGCTGTTCTACTTAGTTAAAGCATTCAGAGCCAAGATGAAGGATCTAGATTCATTTAATAAACTCTGGCCATTGTGTCCTTTTTCAGTAGAAGGTTTTCTAGTTTTCATTAGTTCTGAAAGATTTAATGCTTAATAGATTGAATAACTGTAATTCACATTAGGAGATATTCAGGTTCCTGAGTCTTTTCATACATGAGTATTTTATCTTTTAGCATCCTTTATCTTATTTTCCATTATATTCTCTTATACTTTGTATTTTACTTACTGGTTTAGTGACTGGTAAGGAAAAAAGAGAACCAAGATATATGAGTGGAATCCTGAAATCCTCTTTCTCATTCTGAACATTGCTATTAACTTCAGAAATCATTCAACAGACATTAGCTAATCAACATTACCCTGAAGGATTACTTTATATAACAGGACATCCACCAACTTGTATTAAGAAACATTTGACTTCAAACTACATGCTAAAATCAACAGGAATATACTATCTTAAATACTTGAGCAAAACTCAGTAAAAGATACAGTAGGCAAACATTGTAGTCAGCTCAGCAGTGATTACCAACTCATGCTCCAAATTCACTATAAAATGAAAATCAATATTTCCACAAGTTCCTGCAACATAAAAGATAACCTTCATTGATTTTTCTAGACTTAGGCCTCACTGATAAAATCTAATATAAATTTTCAACCACGAGGATTTGGATCAGAGCAGGGGTGATAAGTCCTGCACATCTCTTAAGAGGTGGAGAATTTTTTTTTTTAAAGTGCACGTTCATACTATTTATAATTTGCCCTGTGCAAGTGAAAGCCTTTTCCACCAGCGCTATCAGGGATCTCTTCTAATTTTTATTACTGTGAGGCTAAAGCCTGTTCCAGATAATTTGGAAATTTCAGGGGAATTGTGATAGGGCTGATGGTGCAGCCCTGGCTGACTTGAGAAAAGAGCTAACCCGTAATAGCCTCCATGGCCGTGCTGATTAAATGTTGCCATAGATGAAAGGCCTGCCATCGCCGCAATAAATTAACCAATCACACAAATCCCAAGTCAGTGCTAATCCTTCCTTGATACTCTGATCCTCTGATCAGCTCAAGGAGGTAAAGAAACTGGCTTGTGACGCTTGGTGCTCTAACCCCTGGATTTCATGTACACAACGAGCTAATGATATCTTGCTGACCAGTTCAATGGGATGAACTTCTCTCACAACCCTTAGGGAACACTGTGGCCTTCTTTAAAAAAAAATGACAAGCACATGGCAGGTTTTGTGTTTTATTGCGACACCACGGGAAAACTAACCAGCACTTGTTAACTGTTAACCACAATACGCATCGGACTGATGTCTGCTGTAAAGCCCACTGTGCTTTACAAGTGACAGTGATGGATTAAACAGGAACCGAGACACTAAACCAAGAACAACTGTTCAAGTAATTGTGATTAAGCTATCCCCCTTTTGATAGGGAAGTCTGCTACCTTTCCTATTAGCCCAGTTTTTATCCTGTTCTTACAATTTTGGGAGGGGGAACAATTTTAGGAATGAGGTGCCCACATATCCGAGAGTGTACAAGAGAGGAAGAGAGAGTCCCTTTACCTCTTACTCTCAATTGTACTGCCACAGCATGATTATAATCAGATTTAGACATAGGCTCATTTAATCAATTAACAGAAGGCCTGAACACATGCAGCATTTTCTCATTAATTATGTGAATGCTGTCTTTCCAATACACTTTGTGAAATTGAGTCTGTGCAGCCTGTGTTAGTATACCTCATAATTGGGGAAACTCTTTTTTTGTGGTAATTGGTTGCTAAAAGTAAGAAAGCTCTGGGGTTTGCCTCTAGGGCTTCCACACATAAAGAGTTTTGAAAGTACTTCATTATCTCTCCTGGTCAGTTCTGTGAAATTAAAAGTGGTTTTCCCTTCTTCTTTGAGGAAGTGGTTAGAAAGCAGGGTTCCTAGAAAATGTCTGTGCATATGTGTGCTGTGTGTCTGTGCTCATGCAAACACACACGTGTCCACGTAAGATCACATAACCCAGGCCTGTCTTAGGAACTGCCGTCACTGAAGTCAACACAACATGAAGCACGTGAGGTTTGACCACTCCTATTTATTGAGGCATCATAGGTTTCCAGATATAAGCGGGTTTCATAACTTCTTCAGCAAAGATTTATTTTTCCAAATGTACCCAATGAAAATCAATCATACTTGAGGGATTTGCTAACTTCTTAAGTTTTGGGATGGTGTCCAATTGGCCAGAGTAGATATAATTTATAGAATATGTATGCTATTTGGAAAGGCCATAGCTAACTGAGTCACTGTAATTATTGCCTGTCTTTGCCTGTTTCATACATCTTTTTGTATGTATACATCTCTTGGGGATACACATGTGCTCACACACATGGGCTCTGCTGCTGCTACCACAACCCTCCCTGTGACTTTGCCAGTCACCTCTTCACACTGCTGGGCTCACAACAGTTAGTCCTGGAGCAAGCCTTGTGGGAATTAATTAGAATGAGTAAGACAATAAGGCAGCACTCTCTGCAAGCCATTGTGGGCCAGCATTTCCCAGTAATATAGCTATCTCTGGCAAAAACTGTTTTCCAAGAACAGCAGATGTTAGTGAAGTCCTGAAAGGTACTTAAAGTACATTTTATTCAATAGAACCACAGGGGTTGGAAGAAATTAAATGGGGCTCTTCTGTCAAATTTAATCCCTTTGATTTTACCTCTGATGCTTCATATTGGCTAATGTGTATCTACTTTAATGCTGCACTTATCCAAGTTAACTATACTGCAAGTTAATATTTTAACTTTTACTGGCTATCAGAGCAATACAAAAGATCATACTTTATGATAAATCATTAAAATAATATGCTTTAAAAATAATACCTTGTGGAAGTGGTTTTAACATATGCAGAGATTCTCAGACTTGATAGCCCATGGTAAAATTTAAAGTAAAATAATTTAATGAAGATAAAAGCAAGACTAGTTATTTATGAGCATTTATACTTTATGAGGATGGAAGTCATCATCACGAAGACCTATGCATGCTTTCAGTTTAAATCCCTTCCTTCATAATATAAATGTTTTATATTTCCACAATAGCATTACGTTAAGAAAAAAACCCATTCCACCTTTGCTAAGAGAGGGACTCCTCTAAGGAAAAATATATCCTCTGACAACCAAAGCAATGGCCTTGGACATACTTGATCCTCACTCTCTCCACACCACTGGACTTCACAAAACTCTAAACAAAACCTTTTAGTTAAGCAAAGTTGCACCATGTTTTCACAATAAGATCTCCATTTGTGCCTGCACAAGTGAAAATGGGAAAATACACACATTCATCAGGCATTGCTCTTATGAAGCTTCGGGCCCACAGATTGGGTACATGCTCTGAAAACTTCACTCACTAGCTAACAAAAACTCTATCTCCTGCTGTTCTGCAAATACCATGGAGAGACTAGATTACAGTATCTTTAGAGAAGCTAAAATAGCATTCAGAGGGGACATTTATAGTGCTATACTCATCTTTTCTCACAGAATCATAAAACTCATAGTACAGCAGGCACATAATTCATTGCAATCAAATCACTAAAGAAGGCAGGAGGAAAGAGAGCTTGCTCAATTTTACTAGGAACACAGAAGGTGGACTTCATCCAAAGATTGGTTCTTTTATATTTCTACTGGAATTTTTCTGTTACTAGTACCAAAAAAACACAAACCAAAAAAAGTCCCCACCATCTCGATTTTAAATAATCTTCAATATATGCCATTGTATACTCTTATTATGGAAACTAAAAACTTAAAACACACATAGATTGTCTTAATGTGTATGCCAGTATATAAAAATAGTCCTTCTCTTCAGGTGACAGTTTCACTCCACTGCATTTTCTGTTTTGTCTGAATAATGGTCCCAAGCAAGTGGATGAATTCGTCGCAATGAAAACTAACTTCATTTCCATTTCCTACATTTCCATTCTGTCCTTGTTTTGATAACTCCTCATTCACCAGGTGCACAATGTTTTAAACGGTGGTTTCAAATGTGCTAATGTGAATTCCAAATCACTGGCATCTGCAGAGAGGGACAGGAAGTTCATCCCCAGTGTCGGTGCTGTTTTAAGTGCAATATCACAGTGTTATTTTAAGGTCAGCATTATGCTCAGAGAGACTTTACAAAGAAAGTGGGTTACTTAGGTAACTGTGTAATGCACCTAAACATGACCAGCTCCCTTGGCAGATTTACCACTGAATAACAAGGGTAAGAATGCAAAAATAAAAGCTTGCAAGAAGAGCAGATTTAAAAGGAATAATTCACACATCTTCATTTGGAGGCTGTAGGATGTTCTTACCAAATTCTTTGTCAAAGAACAAAGCAATGAAATTTAAAAGTTTTTACTACAATAACCTTGGATCTCCCAGGGAATATGCAGTGAAATATGAGAGAGGTTTTAATACCTGGAAGCACAGCTGCATTATAGTGAGGTCAATTCGGGAGCACTATTGAGACTCTAGGCCATAATGACTCCATATGGAGCTGGACAGTAGCTAAGGTAATAAACTTTCACAGTGTGATTTCTCTGCTCAGTGCAATACTCACATAATTCAGCAGTTACTCATCTTTCATTCAGTGGAGAAGGCATTTTCCCCCCTTTATTTAAGAGGCACCATGTGCTCATTCTTTCCTCCTCATCACAGAAGGTTTACATATCCAAAGAAAACATTAACTGAATTCCCAATTAAAAAAACAGGATTTTATGACTGTCTGAATGCCGTAGAAAAGGGAAATTCCTCAGTCCTTGACCCCTACACAAAGATGTTTCCGTTTGTCTTAGACACTGGTGTTAAATGGGTATTGGCCTTAGCTTCCGGAGTAATAAGACACTAAATGCATTTGAGGACACAGAAATAAGAAATTGGGGACAGCTGCGGACAGCAGATTTGGGACACTGGTATCATGTATGTAACAAATCTTTATTAATAAGTACATTAAATCCCATATTTTTCATTTATAACCGCTGCATAATTTCCTGTTAACACTTCATGTAAATTCCAGATAAGGTAATAATTTTTTTTCAGAATTCTATTTCTGTTTCATTATATGTTCTACACTCTGCCCCACAGGTCAGTCGCATGATTGAAGTTTTATGCCTCATTAAAATTCCCCTAGTTAAAACATGGAGACAGAATTTTGGTAATTCCTTTCTCCACAACTACAATTAACCATTCCGCTGGATTCCTGTATTACCGCAATCCAAGTTTAAAAATTACTGTATGGTGAGATGGTCAAGGGGTCTAAATGTCCTAAACATAAGGCTCTTATCTTTCTTTGCTCCAATGGCTGAAAAACCCTGCACCACCACCTTCCAGTTCAGTATTTCTAGCTAGCAGCTGCTATCAGAAACCTAAATAACAAAAATATGCAAACTTGCACACTAATTCCCTTTGGAGATAGATCTTGGCTGCAGCCCTGTCATAAATCAGAGAATTTCGATATGAAATGAGGCAAGCAGCTCTAATCATTTCTGCATTTCAAATTGGATCACTGGCTCAATCACTGGGCTTTTTTAAACTGCTTGCCTAAGAGCAAATGTGAGGCAGGAGATAATTCTGAAGAAATCTCTTCTTTTGTGGCCGTAGAACTCTTTTAACTGTTTCAAGACTGAAGGCCACATTTCAGTGATAATAACATATATCTGCTGCAAGAGATATGGATCCTTAAAGACATCTTCCCTCTCTTTCAACTCATAGAATTCCATCAATATCTGCATATATTATATATATTAATATATGTGCATGTGCATATGGGTGTTGTGTGCATAAAAAGAGAGGGAGAGAAAAGAAGAGAGAAACATCTGACATGTAGCCTCGGTATATTTCCCTTTAGAATTTTCTCTTCTGACTTGGTGTGGGTTTGAATTGCTGCAATGACTGCATAGTTAACTTTGAACACATGTACCCAGGCACTTTGGAAATTTATTTAACGGTGAAAGCAAAACTGAAAAGTAACCCTCACCTGCCCAGGTTTTGGCTCAGAAATCAATCAGAATATAAAATCAAGGTAAACAGAGATCTTTGATAATTGTGTGTGACCTCCAAAAGCCTCCTCCTTACCCATCAAAGTCCTGAAATTCTCCTTTATTACACTATTGATTTTCTATTTTCATGCCTTATCTAAACCCTGAAAACAATATATCACAAAAATTACCCTTACAGTCAATTACTGTGCAAACAGCATCCTCTTGACTCGCTGTTTTTATGCCCAGAGTATCCGCTCTTTTTCACCCAAACAGTACTACTGGCTTGTTACAGTTTCAGTGTCCTCACTGCAGTGCTTTGAAATTGAATTTAACTCTATTATCAGCAGGCTTTTGTAATCTCATGTAAGCCTAATAGTGATCAGATGGAATTTTACAGCTAAGCTCCCTGCATTTTGAGGACTAATTTAAAATATTTATATTTTTCTTTTTTGTTTTAGACAGTTAAAAAAATCACCTAACCAGGTTTTATTGTCCCCTATTTTTACCTTCTAGCACCTCATACTCTATTTTCTTTATGGAAGCTGGATAGATAATTTTTGATACTTAATTTTATGTTAATAAAATTTAGCAAACTGCTTCATTCAACACTGATCCGCATTTTTGATGATTTTAGTGTCACTGCACAATTCTAGTGGTGCAGCCATAAAGCAAATAACACTGTTTTGGATTATCTCATCTAAATATAAAAATATGCTGGTAGGTAAGAGCATCCCCAAACCCTGCATTGCCACCCACGCTTGATTCTGACAAGGTTTAAAAATATGCATAAATATATATGTGTGTATATGTATATAAGGTTTAAAAATATGCACATATATATGTATATGTATATACATATATATGTATATGCACATGTATATATGTATGTACTTTTTTCAGACACCTTGACAGCTGCAAGGGCTATACTGCCAGTGTTCTCCAATTCTTCTGCCATGCACATATAAAAAAGAAATCTAAAGAACTCCTGTCAGGATTGTCAGGGAATATGCTAAGGAGCCCAGCTCACCACTAGACATGTCCTTGCACCCAATGACACTTAATACTGGAATGTGGAGCCAGCACATCCATGTAGTTCAAATGATGCTTCGGGATCTACCGTGGTTCACTCTCCTTGATGACAGATTTGGCTTACATGAATAAGCCTCAGAATTCATTCCCCCTTTGCCTGAATGAAGTTTGGAAGAAGGGTAAACGCAAAAGTCATCTGAGATCTCCAGAAACCCAAGCCTTTAAGCACAGTGACACTGGCTGGGACCTACCCATCATCAGTGCTCAGCAGCTGTGCACAGCCTGCAGGACCTGCAAAATCAGGCCATGAAGCAGCACGCTGAAAACCAAAGCCCAGTAACAACCAACAAGCAGACTGCCAGTAGGCTTTTACTCTCCTATTCGAAACAATACATTCAATGTTAATACATCAAGCCTCATGGGGTCTTGCCCGTTAAGTTTGAGGATTTGAATCTCATGAATGCAGAATCTGCATTGTTCTCAGCAGAGGTCACTTTGCTGTGCATGTAGGAACATGTGGGTTCCTTCAACAGCTTACAAGTGTAACAGAATTGTCAAACCCTTTTTGAGCTCACCTCTGTTTCTTCTGTGTCTCAGGGCATGCAATCCCAAATCCTCGTGGTTCAGTGGGGAGTTACAAGCCATACACTGACGCTGTTTCAGGAGCGGAGTGTTTGGTGTTACCTCTCTGACTCATCTATCACCAATAAGAACTTATAACGACCTCTCCTCCCACCCCATTGGTATTTTCCTGTGTGAAAAGGGTGCAAACTTCACAGCACCCACATTAGAGGAAAGCAGCCCTATACCAGGTCTGAAATTAACCCTCCAATGTACAACATGCATCATGATTTAAGTGATTAAGGAGGTGCCAGCAAAAGTTCGATTGAGCAATCGTTATTCTTTTAATGTATGTTATCATACTTCCCCCTCTCTCCGCCTTGGTTCAAAAAGACCTCATGATTAATGTCACCCTTCTTCTAAAAATGTGCAAGCAAACAGTTCACCATAAAGTTTTGAGTTTAGGTTAATTTTCTGATAGTATCTATTTCTTTGCTTACATTTAAAATCAGTGCCCTCTGGAAAAAAAAATCAATCTAGACCATATTTAAATGTTTAAATGTGACCTGAGGCTGCTTCTAGAGAACATTAAAAGAAGGTAAATTGTAACAATTTTTAAGAAACGTGTTTTCATACAGATGCTTCTCATAACCACTGGCTGTGACGTGGCTGTAGACAGGTGCACAGAGCTGCATATGCCACCAAGTTACACATTTTTTTCTCTAGGGATAAACAATATTTTTTACTGGTTATCTCACTACTGTTGTTGTTATGTTACTTGTCAGCACAGCAGAGTGAAATAGCTTCCTTGAGCCGAGGTGTACAGCATATTCTCAATTATTAAAATTCAGTGCAATCTTGCTAAAACCCTAATAGTTATAATATAATGAAGCACTCCAGGCTTCACAATCCTAAAAAGTATTAACCCAGTAACATGATAATAGAGGAGTTCAGGTGAAAAACGGATCTTCATGGTATGTCACAGAAATGACCTCCTCTACACACAGCCTTTTTGACATGTGTGGGAAGGGGTTTTCTTCAGGAATGGGACCCCAAAGCATTTTGAAGGAAATTTCTCGCATGGTGGAAAATTCAGGCTTTTCATATCTCCCTTCTTTTCTCCTCCCTTCACCTTTCTGATTTACATAAGCAGAGAAAAAAGTTACAGAAGATACAAAGACGGCACATGAAAAAATAAGAGGCACATATTTTGGTGATAAGTGTTCTATTCTGGTTGTATTCAATACACTGATGGTATTCAGTGTATTTGTAACTTCATATGAAAATCAGTGGTATTCCAGAAAATTCCATGTGTCTTTTGCTGCTGAGATACTGAATATACAGGAAGTGTATGGAGAATTAAATAACACATAGACAAATTGAAAAAAAAATTATGAAAATGTCAGTATCTACAGAAGGTAAGGATTTCACAGCAGTGTTATATGTCAGTACTGCCTCACTTTAGACAGTATTTTCCATCTTTAGTGGTATATATATATTTTTTTTTTACTATGTCACTATTTAGGTCCCCAAATATAATCACATATTCTACTAATTGCTGCATGAAAAGTTTGAACTTTCATAAGTCCTGAATGTTTTAAACTTTAATTACACACAGTTAATATCAAATAGAGTTGCATTTCATCATGGATGCCTTTATGAAGATTGCAAGTATCCCATTTATTGCTCTATGCTCCACCTTTCAGGGCTTCAGGCACCATTTCCATCTCCTTACACTCACTGTTAAAGGTACAACTAGACATGTCAGCAGCTCCTCTGCTCATCACAGACAGGGCAGCCATGATCTCACTTTGTACTTCACACAACTTGTTCAACAATTCTTCTTAAATGATCTACATCTTCTCGTTTGAGAGTTTGGTGGGGGGGGGGTGTGTTTCTTTTTTGTTGTTTTTTTATCCAAAAGGCTGCAAAAATCCTTTAGGATGACCCCCCTTTCACAATGAGATGTGTCTGAAATTCTAAACCTTCTAAAAATTGAAACACTTCTCTAATTCATTTACAAAGATGAGATCAAAAAGAAGGCAAGAAGGTGTGCCATAGGCTCAAAGAAATCAGAGTCATCCCAGCATCACCTACAAATTCCTAGATTTGTCATGGATAATAGATGGCCATCTCTATTGGAGGTCTTCCCCCAAAACTTATCTCAAAGAACATTGTTTCCCAGTGCACAGGTCAATTAAGCTGTGGCAACAGGACATTTACTTCTCAGTAAAGACAAATACCTAAGGAGTGATTCAAATGCAAATGAATAAAGTGCACTACTCAAACTAAATGTATTAAAAATAAAGTATATGACAGAATTGTTGAAAGGTTGAAAGAATTATTCCAGCCTCTTAATTTCAACTGAGGCTGAACAACAATAACTTTACATTTTCCTGCAGCCTTATTCAGTCAGCCAAAAAGGTAGCTAAAAGCTTCTGAAGTAAGGGTATTCAATTAAAACAAGCACCTTTTTTCCAGTTCAGATCAAAGGTGACATATTTCTTTTAATGTGCTCTTTTGAATGGTAAGAAAGAGAATAGTACTTTATGTTAAAAACCATTTTTTTCTCATTCTGCTTTCCATCTCTGCTTCATTTTACACAGGAATCTTTTCTCTTTACAATTCAGTGCAACATGTGTAAACATGGATTATACCACATCAGAAACCAAGTTAGCTATCTCAAGAGAATTTGTATCTCTGCTGTGTGTAAGTAAGCAGATTAATTCCTAGATCAGGCATTACCTAATGCATTTTCAATTCAATTTCTTCTTTTCTTTCTGCACACAAGATCAGGGAAGTGGGATTATTTTATTAATTTAACTAATATTTTGCATGTTTTTCTCCGTTATCTTTCTTTCCTCTAAAATTTTTTGTTAGCTTTTAGTGAGTGATTTAGTATGAGCAAGGATGTGTAAAGACAAGAAACTGTAGCCCTCAACACCTTACTGAGAAATAAATGACATGGGAGTGACAAACTTTTCCTCCCAGTGCACTACTGGGAATAAGGAATTCTCACATTTTTCAAACCCCGATTTACAGCAGCACAACCTGCCTGGGGTAAGCTCAGTTATTGTAAGAAATTTGGGAGAAGATTATTTATTCATTAACATTTATGCTGCTTTTATGGAAAATCTCAGAAGTAAATAATGAGCCAGTCTGGTTTTATTACAGCAGTGCCTGCTAGCACTGTTTGAGGTAAGGGTCTGTCAACATATCACAAAAACATGGGATTTTCTCTGAAAGATGAGTCCACTGGTCCATCGAGCCTGCCAGCATGCCTCTGGTACCTCTGGTATCAGTACCCAAGTCTGATGCTTAAGCAGAAGATGGCACAGTAAGCCCTTAATACACCTGACTAACTGTGTGTAATGTTAAACTTGGGCAGGGGCAGAAGCAAGAGATTCCTTCCTGCTCTCTGCTGTGCTCATTTAATGCCCAAAGACAGAAACTGCTTATGTCCCTGTAAGCAGCAAAGTAACAGACAGTGATAAAAGGACAAGGATCCTTTTCAAGTCAGCCCTACAACTAGCCTAAGGAAGAGGTGTGCTATCCTGAATAGGGAAACTCATCATACATTTCTATTTACACAAAATTACCATTGTCTTTTTTTTTTTTTTTAATATCCTTAGATTTGTTCTAAATGCTATTTCCAAGCAATTAACTCAAAATTACCTGTTTGGGTGGAGCTGGAAATGAAGGAAGGCAAGTCCTTGAACACTACTGAAAGATCTTGAAGGTCTTTTAAGATCAGTAAGAAAAAGGACAGAGAAATTAGAGAAAGAAGAAGGAAATACAGCTGAAAGAGTGAACAAGGAGAGATTGGAAAGTGAGGAGAAAGGTTAAGGGGCAAGTACCAGAAACATAAATAAGAGATAAAATATGAGGATATGTGGGACAGGAAAGTGAAGAGGCAAGGAAATCCGTGTGGCTGCAAACGATGCTGAAGGGAGAGACCTTTTGGGGTATGGACAGAGTAACAAGACAAAGGCAATCAAAACCACAACTTAACCTTTCCACAATGCTCCAGACTCTCTACTCTTTAAGACCCTCAAATTCTGTATTCCAGGGGATTCTACAGAAATATTCAGAAGTTCAGAATATGAACAAGATTTCAAATAGGGGTGTATGCATGAAGAGATGGAACAGCAAAAACTGTCAAATACATTGCTAAATTATCACCCAAATAAGGCCAACAGGAAAAAAACCAAACGTGAGAGTACTATCAATGGCTGAAGCTGATGAAGTTGCAGAGTTTTTGACCTGAGCTAAGTACTGCAAGAACTTTTATACCTTTTGAGATATATGTTATAGTTGGTATTTCTCCTGCAGAACGATTTCCTTCATCCAAACCTGAAATCCTCTTTGTCACTATTTGCACAAATGCAGCAACAATCAATAGTGCCTGCCTTACACAGCTAGAAGGTGATCCTGTACGTATTCTCAAACTCCCCCTGCCACAGAACAACCCCACCCAAACAATCAAAAAGGAAGCAGGGTTGGTTTTTTTTCTAAAATGAGTAATTTTTTTTCTCCCTAGACATTTGTGAAATTAGTTATTTTAGTTGTCACCCCTTTCAGAGAATGATGTTCGTATCTAAAGTTAAAATTAATACAAATGACTGAAGAGGCACAGCCTCATTACACAGGATTTATACACAAACCCTCTTATCAATACCAACCTCCTAGTTCTTAGACTCCTAAAGACAGAAATATGGAGCTACAAATAACATTCATTTCCCAATTACTATGCCAACCAGCTCTTTCATTATAGACTGTATTTGCATTTGACTGACTGGCCTATTGGAAACATAGTGCTGCTACACTATCATCAAGCATTTTCTCTTTTCCAAAGACATAATCCAGACTATGCACACCAGTGCACTATCTATTAGTTTAATCATCCCTTTACATTATAAGGGATCCTACTCCTTGCAAATCTGGATCTTTTTTATATACCTTTATGTTTAAATTTTAAGGCATCAGTTATGAAATGATGGGAATTTGTAGCAGAGTAATTTTTTGTTGACTTATGTATGAGTCTACTGATTTTATTTTTCATAGGTGGTACATTTGAGAATGCATTTGAAGAAGCATTGTTGTGTAATTGCATTTTCTTTATAGTTAAGATCTTCATATAATATACATAAAAAGTCTAGTCTTCTTCTGTATCATGAATGGTCTATGAACAGATGGATTCTAGATGTGTATTTTTAGTAACAATTTTCTCATCAAAAGTATAAAAATTAGTTCAGTTCTCAGGATGCAAATGCACAACTCTTTGGGTGCCTGCTCATCATTCCAGGGAATAATCTCATAACACAGGTGGTTGTTTAAACTGTAGGAAACCTGAGCCCTCCAGTGTGCTGTCAGGCAGGTCTGTTAATTTCTTTGTGCCTTGATCTTCCATTAGAAAATGTTTCCTGTTCTTTGTCTAGAAGTTCTTTCAGGAAGGGATTTCCTCTTTGCCATCTTGATTCAGGCATTGTAATAGCAGCAGGATTATCTGTTTTGTGACATTTAGTAGGCTAGACTGGATACAAAAAACTTCTTGGGGCAGAAAGGGCAAATCAAAAAAATAAAGTTAAAACAATTAAAATACTAGAACTCAAATAAATAGTCATAAACACTGTTGTCTTTTATTTATGAAGGTATAATTGATTTTAATCTTCTCTTGTTTCTTAATCTAGTTGTTTTTTAGTCAGGTTTAAAGTGAACTGACTGCACTGTCACACAAGATGAGCAGGAAGTCTCACACTTGCTGCATGTGGCCAAAGCTGGGAACTAAGGAATGGAGTAAGTGGAATATTTTGCTATTATGAAAGTAAAATTATGGCTTTTCATCATTCTTTATATAGGGAGAAAGATGGCATATTGATGGAAAAAATCCACCTGGCTTCTTCAGATATATCCAATTTTCTTAATGGTATCCCTATTTTATACATATCTGTGAGTAAGGCAGAAAACTGTAGTGCTCTGCTTTGCATTGCATCTAAAATTAAACTCATCATGGTTTCAGAACAAGAAAGAAAAGCTACCTCTCCACTGAAACATTTGGAATTCTACACCTAGCACACTGTGGCCATAAAATACCTCACAAAGACTTCTGAAATAAAAACAGGCAAGTAATAAGTGGTGCTATTCCATGAATTTGAAGTATTTCAGAATTTAAAAAATGAGCTATGAATAATGAGGAAAATTGTTCAAGAAGTCAACATTTTAAAGAGATTAATGTTGAAATATTAACACTTCAAAATTTTACTAGTACACTGTTTTTCAGTAACATTCATGACAAATTGTTACCACTAGTCTATTGAACCCTGTATTGTAGAAATGCACTGGTGGAACAACACCCATTTTTGTATACAAATACTGCAATGATGTATCAGGTTACACAACAAACCTTTTGGTATGGACACAGATTAAAATAAAGTTGGGTAAATGGAAAAGAAATCTTAAGACAATTCTGCCCTTCACTGTCTAAAATCTTGACATATTTCAAATTTCTTTCAAAGATATATTCTTCCCATTTTTCTCAGGGATGATTTCAAAATTACTCTGCTCCTCCCTCTGCTTGTTACAACTAAAATGAAAAGCAAAATGAAATACACATCTTTATTATTCATATTGTATCCAAAAGTATGCACCATTCAATGAATACAAGAAATGCCTCACTTTTTATGGGCAAAACACCACTCAAGTATCCTTATACACATCTTATAGGGAGAATTTTTCATCTATATAAATCCACCTTTTTAATTTCAATGTGCAGTGCTTTCATATATGATATTAAAACAGTAAGCAGTGGCATTTAATTGGATCAAAAGGCAATATAATGATAGTTAGTTCAGTCATGCTTTTGCTGTTAACACTGGTGCAATGATTTATTCATTTGTCATTCCACTTACTTTCGTGTTCGAACAAACATAAATTAAAGTTACGCCTCTTCATAACTACCAGTTGGCACATATGTGATACTGGTAAAGACATATACATAAATAATTAGCAGAGATCGTGATAATAATATATATGCCCTATTCCAAATTAAAATTTTTCTGACTTTGTCTAGTAAAAACTATCACTTCTGTCATGCACATTCCTCTCTTTCAGAAAACACGACAAATTTAGTGACTGGTGTGTCAAATGTGAGGAACTGTAATCAAGTTGGGAACTGCAATGGAAATCCAAGTCAAATCACAGGAAGTCCTCACAGTCAGTGAGGACACTCATTACTGAAATGGAAATGGTTGGTAAAAACTGCCCAGGTCAGCACATCACTAATATTAGCATTTTACCTAAATAATTAGATGGGCATTCAAACAGACCTCTGTTTTAGGAAAAATGCGAAAATTTCTGATTTTTAAATTTTTTTTTTTTTTAATTCTACACTGAAATGGTTTACCAGATCTATTAATGTATCACTTGGAGCCTTTCTCCCCACAGCAGTCTAATGCTCAGGGCATGTGGTCATGAGGCCCTTTGATGCCTTAGGCACAGAACTAGTGTCACTCACGTTTTGCAGTCCTGCCATCAAAGCAACGGGTCATTCACTATTCACTTTTCATTTTTTTATCTATTCTGTTGTACTTTTTTATTTACTGGAGAATAAAAATTATTGGCTTTAAGCAAAAAGGGCACTGCAGGTCTCATATTCCATGCAATAGCCTCTGGGCTCTGCTTTTGTTTCTTCAGCTAAAAGAAGAAACGAAATCTTGAAAATCTTGAGAAGTCTTACATTAAGAGCAACCATATTTTTCAGCAAAACAGCATTAGAGTGCTTTGTGTTTTCTAATTATTCATCTCCACCAGTAACTATAAACAGCTGGCACTGGTGCCAAATTTGTTACAGGGAGATTAATGTTGGCAGCACAAGAGCTTCTGAGCTTTTAAAAATAAATTTGGCACCAAGCTCTAAAAGGGTTCATCATCACTGATCTAGATTACATTCTTCTTTATCAGAAAATAAGTTTCAAAATTTCTATCTAAATAAATACTCCTGATTTATTTGTATTTTCTTCCACTAGATTAACGCATATAGGAAGAATTCTCTGAAGTCATCTGCAAACTCATTGCATTTTTCATTCCCTATCTCTAAAAAACTCATGTCTGCTGCTTTAGTGTGACATAACTGTTACTATACTAATCTTAATTATTGCCATTTTAGGTTTTGGCTTCTACACTCATTTGTTGCCATTGCATTCATGTCTGGTTTAAAACCTGAACCTAAGCTAGTTGAGGCTAGCAGCTGTCTTTTTAATTTCAGGTCCAGAGTCTACCAAAAAGGAGCATTAGTTCCTGACTCAAACCTCAACAGGCTGCAGCACTACAGATGTTAAACATCATAATAATGATTGTATCTTCCTCACACAGTGATTATTAGCAAAGCTGTACAGCTTTCAAAGAGCCCTTGTTTTTACTTTTCACCAGCAGCTGAAGCAAGGAACACATTTCCATTACAAGATGAAGCTGTACAATCTCATCCAACAAATGATCTCACTGTGACCCTCACACTAACTTTGCTATTAAGCAAAAACAGGCACATTTTCAAATATTGATTTCAACTAATGTCTGATCCTAACAGGCATGATCTTATCAGGGCCCCACTATAAGAGAAGGAGTGTCAGAGTTAAACAGAATAGGTTTAGATAAGATCACAATCTTCCTCACCATGATGTGATGCTATCAGTGAGTGAGTATAGTATTTGTAGTAATTATCATTAATAGATATTGGCAACAGGAAGAGTGGTCACTGCTAAGATCTAAACAAATTTGTGCATGATTAAATAAAACAAGTTTTATCTGAATAGTGGGTCAGGATACGTTATGTGCCCCAAGAGACTTTGTTGCCTTTATTTTTTTCTTTGAAAGGAAAGATATTATATTAAGAGAGAAATTCTGAGGAACAACATTGCTCCCTTAGTTTGTTCTGTACCTCCTGTTTTGTGGCAAATTGCCACCTCAGCCTTCCTGCTGCTTCATGATGTCTACTTAGACCAGACGTCCCCTGCCATGTTGTGTTGACAGGCCCTGGTGCCAGGGTTTGGCTCACGAGCCATGGCCACAGCTGATTTCACAGCACCCTCCCTTCTCAGCAGAGACTGGAGCAGCAAGGAACTGTCTGACAGGAGGTGTTGGAGCAAAGGGTCATCCTTCTAGATGTTGAGCCCTACAGCTGCTTCCTTACTTGAACTATTCCTCGCAGGAACGTGGGCAGCCCCACAGTGGGCTAGCCTCCAGGACTGGTCTCTAATGGAAGTGTGGGATGTGGCAAAAGCCACAAGGGACAAGGCTGACAGACATCTGGCTTAGTTTGATTTTTGCTGCTCTATTTGGTAGGGTTTGTGCATTCTTAGAAAGAACGTGGTACTCTAAAAGGGAATACCTGCTTTGAGGCAGTAAATTCTTCATGAAACTCTTAAGTCTTTCTCCCCTGAAGCTGTTAGCATGTAAGGCCAAAACAGCACAGAATGGAAATAATAATTTAAAGCCCTGGAAAAAATTTTATCAACCTAAGAAAACTGAAAACACCAAGACAAAGAAAAAAAAAAAAAGGTCAGTTGATAGTTATGTCTGCACTTCTTGTAATGAAACAGCAGAAGCATAGCTAAACTTTCACAGACCCAAGCCATATAAAAATAATACTTGAGAAAAGGGTACAAATCTAAATTCCCCCTTAACTATTCACCATTATCAATAATTAGCCATGTTGCAACATGTAGAATTAAAAGGGCGTAATCAGAATTCCAAGAAGCAATGTTTACTATGTCTATTGTGACAATATCAAATTGTAATACACTATTTTTCACCCTTACAGAAATTAGCTAATTAAGTCAATTTAAAAACATTTGTGAATTAATAGTGTAGTTGCCAAGATTACACAAATATTGGTCTTCTACACAGAAACCTACAGGCAGCTTTTCTACTTATCTTCATGTATTTGTCTTCTCAAATGTGTTACTAACTCCAGAGCACTGAAATCTTTTTGATAATCACCGAAGATGAATGTATCAGGACAATCAGCAGCATATGGAACACAGAATGCTGCCAGATGTTAACACACTAAAATAAAGCAGGACCATCCAAGTACTCTGTATCTTGTCTAAAAATAATATACTCATTGACCTTAACCCTATCAAACCAGTTCCATCTTCAAGGTCATATAAATAACAAATATTTATCTTGTACTAAGAGGCTGTACTTGCAGCATTCAGTGTTAGAAAATGCTAAACATACCTCACCCTACTGCTTTGAATGGAAGTTTGGGGTGCTCAGAACTTCTTGCTAGGCAAAATCAAGTCCTAAGTGCACTACTTATCACTGGTGGAAATTTGTGATCATTGTGCAGTCCCTTTCATTGATTTGTATTTTTTTCAAACATTACACATGGAAACAGAAAACCACCTAGATTTAAAAAAACAGACATACAACTGCGACCTCTAACACATACATTATTTGGGAGAGATTTGTCCATGCTCTATGTTGTCTTGACAGAACTTAAACCATCTTTGCTATCCCAATACAGATTTAAAGTGAGAATATCGAGGCAGTGTGCTATGTAGCTCTCATGAGGTTCAATACCAGGCTGCAGTGGGTCATGGCAGCAAATTCCACCCCGTAAAACTCTTTACTTCCCCACACCTTGCAATTATCTCAAAGGAGACACTGCAAGTGCAAGACAGCAAAGAAGCAGAGAAAACAATGAGAATATCATGCCTGTATTTCTGAAGAGTTCAGGAGACCTCTCAATTATGGCAGTAATAGTGAACAGACAGATAGTCAAGTATCATTGGTATGACTGACAAGAAAATGCTCATTAAAAGTCAGAAAGGCCATTTAGCCCCAAGTATGCTACTAGCCAGAGCACGCTAATAGGTGCTACTACAAAGCCACTTAAACACTGAAAAAAGTGCTAACAACTGGGCTTGGGACAGGGAATGCAAGGAATGTTAAGGAGTCACAACCACACCACGTGGCTGTGGTCTCACATTTGTGAGGTGAAGTTTCAAAACATGTATATTATTAATATTTTCCACTGCTGAATGTGGCGGGGTGGGGGAAAGTGGTTTCAAAAGTAATCAGTGTATATGCAGTCATTCACTGCACACAGGTTTCACTTCTGTATGCATTTAAGGGATGTACTGGTACAGAAGCACAAAATGATGCTGGTGATGCCAAGAGCCTCCTTGCAAATGTTTCCATATCGAACCCACGGTGTATTCTCTGTTTTTCAGCCTGTCTAATAGGGGCTCTGGTACCTGATAGTGAATGACTGACTATACAAATCAAGATTCAGCTTACTCCCTGAGGCATGCTGTACTGCCAGATCAAAGTGCACACATTTGGCATCTGAAAATGCAATACCATTGCTCTCACTCTGAAAATGCGTGGCACAAAAACCAGAGACAACAATCCTTAGAATTCTGAGATGATCCTTATATAATATGATCCTTATATATTCCTTAAAAAAGAAGTACACAAAACTTAGAAACAACGTCCCAAGTAAAACTGAAAGTAATTGTTTTGAAAAAGCTGCACTGATTTTATATTGGCTATAATTCTAACTTTAGTTAGCAAGAAACTGGAGTGGGAAGGGAGAATATTCAGAAGAAAAAAAAAATGCAAGCAATTGAGAAGGGACATGCCAAAGAAATATAGCAGCTTACTTCCTTATCTCTCAGCTAGCCCTTGTTATATTTCAATTAGATTTTGAAACCAGCATCCCATACTGGTGTGACCAACTGTCTGGCTTCCTGTAATGTCCCATCTGCCATCTTCTACAAAAAAACAGTGTCTCATTCTGCTCCTTTTAAAGCCAATCTTGAAAGATTTTAGCTACCTGCAGGCATTTCTGGGCAGCCAAACAAGCGAAGTTGGCTGCAGACACTTCTCAGCATCAGGTGCCAGAAGCCACAGGGTCACTGCCCCCCTTCCTCCCCCACGCCGGCTCAGCTGCGCCCACACCACTCCTGTGGTCTTGGTGCAGCCTGCTCTCAAACACACCAGCCCCGGATTTACTGCAGCCTCCTGAGTCTCCTCCAGCTTGTCACTCTCATTATCATTAGGAAGCTCTTTCTCCTAGCTAACCTCAGTCTCCCTTGCTGAGTCTGGAAGGTTCACCTAATGCAATCCTTCATGTGGTTCCATGGCTGGTGATCCAGGTGGATCCAAGAGGCAAGGAATATCCTCCACCACAGATGCATGCAAGATTAAAATGGTATTTTGACTTGGAGGAGGTGAATTGACCATAGTGAGAAAGGAAACAGGACTAAGGTAAAATACTGGATCCCAAAAGAGAAGAATATGATCTGGAATTTAACAAATATAAACAACAAAATCCAATATTTAATGTAATAAATGCAACTGCATTCAAGAGGAAAAAACAGTGTAAAAGCAAAGAAGTAAGACTAAGATATACTATAAGGTCCACTGCAGAATTAAAAACTAGCAATAGTAGAACCAGGCCTGCTTCAACACAAGCAGAAAAGAAGCAACTATGATATTTTGGGTCTACTATTGTTTTCTGGTTTATTGCTCTCTTTCCTTTATGCTAATTTGCCCTAGTTTTCTTCCAAAAGTGAGGACAACAGCTTGCAGGAGGGGGAGAGAGGGAAGAATCCTTCCTCACCTCCCCAGCTTCGAGGCACACCTCCCTCAGCTCCCCTAAGCTTGTGTTTAATGTCCTCACACATCGCAGGAGCTCCAGTTTCTTGTTTAAAAAAAGTGGCCACTCGTCCCCCAGATCAGAGTCTGTAATGCAGAAAAGAAAGCTTCAAAGAAAAAGAACTATTTTTGGGAAATGTGACATGCTTTAAAATAAATATATAAATAATAATTACTAACATATATAAGCTTTTATTAAAAATAGTATCTTCTATGCATTTCAGATATGAAATCAAATGTCAAAAACAAGATATAAATGCTAATCTGTGACAGGAAGAATTTTAAATTATAAGACATTCTCGGAGTGGGAATAATCTACATAAACTGTGATGATATCTCATATGTTATGTAGTTTTTCCTAAATGCATCAGTAGTGTTCAGTGTGCTATCCTTCCCTTACAGCACAGAAAGGACAGTATTTTGTCTATGCAAAATTCAATTATTTCCTAAATATGTTAAAAGAGCTCAAAAAACTGTATTTAATGATTCAAAAGTTGTGAAGCATTTTGTAAACACATTAAAATGCATCAGTAAAACGAAAGACGGCAAAAGTTTATTAATTAATTTAAAGTTATTTAAGATGGGACATGACTATTACAGAATCCCAGAATCATTTAGGTTGGAAAGGTTCTCTGAGATCATCAAGTCAAACTGAGTCCTTTCCCTGACCATGGCACTAAGTGACACTCATTCCCTGAACACCTCAACAGATGGTGAATCCACACCTCCCTGGGCAGCCTGTTGAAATGTTTAACAATCCTTTCTGTGAAGAAATTCCTCCGGTGCCCAGCCTGAACCTCCCCTGGTGCATCTTGAGGACATTTCCTCTTGTCCTGTCCCTGGTTACCTGGGAAAGGAGACCAACCCCCTCCTGGCTACAGCCAGTGGAACAATATAAATATGAACCCCAACAAGGCTATGCATATAATTTACCATTTATGGAATATCAGCACACCCAAATAAACCTAGAACAAAGTAACACCATCAAGTACCAGCTGTGCAGCCTTGCTGCAGGTCTGGGGCTGCTAGGGAAGGTAAGGACAGTAAGTGACAGAGCCTCCCGTGCTCTTTGCTGCCTTTTGAGCTTCCTTGGAGTCTGAGGAGCCACCAGGGCATTAGACTGATGAACTTGTTCTCCAGGCTTGATAAATGAGGCTCACAACATTTACAAGCTTCACTCAGCACTAAATTTTTCAAGCTCTGAATTTCTTTGCCCATACTTTGGTAGTGCAAAGTAGATTTATTGCATCTGGAAAAGGACTTTTTGCAACCGGCTGTGGGATACTTCAGCATCATTAGAAAAGGAGCTACACCCAAACGGTGAGGAAAGTTCAGCAAAATTAAAGGATTTCAAATAAAAGATTTTTAGGACCTAGTAGCAGTCAATACCTCCTTCTGACTAGAATATACTATTTTTATATGCTCACAGCCACTTACTTTGTGTGTGTATATATATGTTTGTACGTATATATAGTTACTATTTTTTTACATATTTATTTTTAAATATCCATTTTTAATATATTTATGTATTCACACATACTGTACTAGCAATACTTACTAGAAATATTGAGAGAGTTTTTTCTATTCAAAACGTTCAAACCCACACTTTCACAGAACACTTTTAATCTGGCTGGCAATGAAACAACCAGAAATAACCTTAATTTCCATCTCTGAAAATTTACAGGCTACTTCTCTCAAGCATATTCAGATGGGAAGGGAAGTGATTTTTGGTATTTTGATCATTCCATCACACTATGAAAGTGATCAGCAAGCAGCCACTGTCTTAACTGAAGCCACAGGTCCACTCCTTTACTTTATTTATTTATTTAATGAAGATAGACAATAATTTAAAATATTCTTATTGTTACAATGATATGGTATCTTGGTCTGCACTTTTTATTAGCAAACAGATTTTGATACCACCAAAATGTGACTTTTCACGCCAGGATTTTCTCTACAGCACACTTTTATTCCAAACAACTACCCCCTATGGCATCCACAAGTCTTATGGAAAGCATCTGTTGATGTTTTCATAACCTTATGCATTTGTATGTCCAGACAGCACATCTTGACAACACACTGAGCACAACAAAGTGCTACCACAGTTCCACAGGCAACAGCATCTCAGTGCTTTTTTCCACTACCAGTGTACCCTAAGGCTAACTATCCTCAGGCAGGCATAGCTTTATGTGTAGTAGGCAAAAAAATACCCATGAGCTTCCAGGACATTTTATTTTTAAATGGTCAAAGAGAGAGCACAAGTCTCCTATTCTTTCAGTCCTGTGCCCATTGTAACTACCGAATTCATGTCTTAACAATGCAAACATCTTCACAGACACAAACACTTTCATAGCCTTATGTGCCACTAAAATGATGGAGATAGAATTTCCCAGGCTTGTTCTATGAATGTGAAACTACGTGTCAACATTTTAGAAACTGAATTTTATTTCAGAATAAAAAAAGATAGTGTTAACATTTAGTGAGAAGTAAATTACTTCCAAACCTGCTGAATATTTAAATCTGGCATTTTATATCTGCCTAGTCTATAATATGCATGTTTCATAAATAAGAAGAATTATTATTATAAAAAGTATGAATTGAAAAATTTTCCTCAGAGGACAACATTTAATACTGAATTTCTCATCTTAAACACAGGTATAGAACTGATGCCTGTCAGGTATTGTAGTGCAGTGAGCTACATGAATGACCCTAAATGGAGATTAATAAATTATTTCTCTTACATGAAGTTTTTAAATAAAAATACATCCCATTCTAAAAGTTGTGTTACAAATTTACCAAAATCAACAATGGCAAAATAAGCATCTGAGTCTTAAAGCCTATAGTACAGAGAAGATTAGACAGGTAGAAGACTATTAAGATTTGACATAGTGTAGAAGCACAAAAATATGTGGCTACTCAAGTCTATTGCAGTGATTCTCTAGTTAAACAGCTTTCCTTCTCTCTCTTTTCCCCACATCCTAAAATGCAAGAGCCTGGCACTTGGAGACAGCACCTCCCTCTACTGCTGTCTGGGAGGCCCTGGACCAAATTTTCTTGCCTTTTTTCTGTCCCAGTCTCCCGACCTTGCCTCATCTCTTCTGCAGAACCGTCCCCTTGCTCTGCTCTCAGCAGCTGCCTGGCAATGTGCCCCAGGGTACACTCCCACTCTCAGAAGGACCCCCTACTGAAATGAAGCTTGCCAAAATAGGACAGACAGCTTATTGAGTTTTCTCCCAGGGAACTGAGTTAGTTGATTGGGAATGACTGGTAAAGTCTACTACTTAATTACTATAGTATTAGGATAAATTCTGCTTAATGGAGACACTCACAGCAAGCACCAAGTAACTGAATTATTGTTAAAAACCTTTCAAAATGACCAGTGATAGTTTTAAAGAAATGTTAAAGCTCTGCTGTTTTGATAATAAGGTGTCAAAATGCTCCATGGGTATGTGTAGTCTCAAAAAAGGGCTATAGTTAAGGAAATGAGATTAAAAACAAGAGCAATTTTCTGTAAAAATTCCCTGTAGATATTCTGGAAATAACCAAACAATAAATAAAGGACAAAAAAAGGAAGAATGAATCCTGTCTTATTTGTATGCCATTTAAATATTTGATAACTTAAAATGAAGGCTATGGTACAGTCTGCAGTACTAATGCCAGTGTACTAATAGCATTTAGACAAAAGAGAAGGATTAAGATTCTCCTATACCATACCATGTTGCTTCTTCCCCTTTCTGAGATCTGGAAACTACTTCTGCTAGTTGAAAATAAAATGCTTTTGGATTTTTCCAAAACAGGGTGTTTATTCAGATCCTTACCACATCCTGCTGTCGTATTACTAGCATGGTTTAAATTTATGTAAGTAAATAACATAAATAATTAAAAAATAATGTAAATAATTAAAAAAATAAAATTTATGTAAATAAAAGAACAAAAGTAACTTCCTTTAAAAAAAAACATCTAAACCACAATTGTGCATGAAAGTTTTAAAAATGCTTCTTTTGTCATTGCGCTCTTCTAAACTACAAGTCTATATAAATGGGTAAAAGGTGAAATAATGTTAGGTGATGTGTTCTGAAAGATCATTGTGGATGGCCACATGGACATCTTGGCATATCTCATTATTTTAAAAAATATTTCCATTTGTAAGAAGGAGGTTTTTACACTAGTTATGAGGAAAAGTTTCTTCACTTTGGCAAGCATTGAACAGGCTGCCTGAAGAAGTGGTGAAATCACTGCCCCCAAGGTGTTCAAAGGCATTTGAATGTGCTACACGGGACACGATGCAGTGGTGAACACAGTGGTGCTCCATTAACAGTTGGACTTGATGACCTTAGAGGTATTTTCCAACCTTAATGATTCTATGGTTCTCAGCAGCCAACCCCAACACATGCACAGCACATCAGTACACAGCTGTTGGGTGACCTCATGTGCTGTCCTAAGTGCTGCAACAATAATGTTTGCTCATGTCTGGATGGAAGGAAGTGATCTTAAACCAGTTCAAAACATGGAGAGACTGATGGTAACAGCAGTAAACATGTGAAAGAAATGCTTTTGTGGTCACTTGAAATATTTAAAAGTATAAACGTATAACAAAGACGCGAATCAAGGTTCATTACTCAGTGCACTATTTTTGGTAATTAAATATAAAAATGTCTTGGTGCTATTAAGAGCCGAATTTTCTATTTGCAACTAAATATCTAAAGATATAATCTACCTCATCCCTTTCCATGTTTGATTAAAAGAAAAAGAAACTAAAGACTGGCTACAGCTCTCTAGCCATGCAGCACCTCCAACAAAAGTCAGAAAACCCTCATGCTGCAACTCTGAAGATTAAAAGTCACTGTCTACTACAGACATGAGGTTTCTGACCCGAAGTGACCAGTCACAGATTAGTGAGTGAATAACTTTACTGCATTTTGAACCTTGGCTCCTCAGCCCCTCACACACTACCCAGTCAAACTGTTCCATGAGCATATCCAGAGATGTCTATTTGGTGCTGAACCTTCCAGATCCCATTTAAGGGTCCCTGCTGTGTCCCACTGCTTGCCTGGCCCAACCCTGCCCATTCTCCTTCTGTGGATTCTCTTCACAGCCACATTGAATCCTCTTTTCCTTATCAGGCTCATACAGGCCTGCCCCACGTGCTCTTCCCTGCAATAAGGAGACGAGAATGGCGAGCTGAATACAGCTGATCATTGTTTTGCTTCGTAAAACCCTGCCATGGGCACAGATTAACACCAAAAACTAGATGGCAGCAGCCAAGGGAAAAGGCTTCTTGGAATGCCTCCACACTACTGCCGGAGCGACCACTGTTCAACAACTGTCGCGGGCGACGTGGTTCAGGGCTGCTTTTGTTTCCATGGGTCTCATTCCCATCAAGCTGTCCCCTCAAACAGGGAAAATATTTACAGCTAAAAAAAGCAAGTGAACAGCTTTTTCTTAACTAGGTTGCTAGTGCCTTGAATTTAGATCTGCTTACACTCAGCAGCTCCTCTTTCAGTGGTCTGTATGTCCAGACTAGAGAGGTCTTCTGCTCTTTTCACCTGCATGGTCATATTAGACTTGGCATTTCTGCAAACCCACTTTCCTGTTTGACAGGAATCACAAACTACCAAGTGTGATGCATCAAAATATGTTTCTATCTATTTGTGTGTATCCATGAACTACTGAATTTTCTGTGATGCAGCAAGATACAGATTTGGAGCCTTCGTGGTCAAATTGTGTTGTCTTCCACTCTACAGCTGACTTCTCACCAGCTGTAGACAGCCAGGTTATTGTTCAAACTCTTCACGGGTCTGTTTGTCTAAACAGCAAGATTATATTCAATCTCAAGAAGAATCTGGAAATGTGTAGACATGTTTATTTTCTAGGCTTGAAAGACATTCCTACGCATTTCATTTTCTCAGGACTACCCAACTATTATGGAACAGTGGATGGAAAGTGAAACTAGTGGAAAGAAATGGAAGGCAGTAAACTCCATGCCCAATTGTGCACACAGATATGAATTATGCATGCAGCTAAGAGTAGAGGAATTTCAGTAGTTTGGCAAAATTACAGGAACAGTTATTTAAAAGTATCTAAATAGGAAGTCTATCACCTTAAACATAATAGAAGTATCTAAATAGATATCTAAAAATATTTAAGAATGATATATGAAGTTCTTAAGGTCAAACTGAAATAAAACTTAAATGCCTAGACAAGTTTTAAGATAAAAGACTCACTTCCTAAAAACAATGTCTTACAGATTTTTTGCTGACTGCATGCAGATTGTTTCATCAAGAGTAACGGTAATAATAGCATACATTATTTCATAACGTAATTGTATGTAATTCATGACTATTGGCTAAACTAGATGACAAAAAATAAGAACTTTATTAGTCATTGAGCTCTTTCAAGTCTACCTTTAGTTTGAGTATTCTTCAGTCCTAATGTGGATCTTGCTCTACCATATTTCCCAACAGTGCTGCAACACTGTTGATAATATCAGCACCTGCTATTCCCATTGCAATTGTGAACAGCATCAAAATAATTTTTGTTCAGGGTACCCAATCTTCTACTCTGAGATGTATACTGCTAACATATCGCAAGACAGAAACTTGAAAGGTCTAAAATGTAATTGACATCTGGCACAGTGACTCAATTAAAGACCGTGCTGAATTAATTAACTTGCTCCATCTCACGAGCCAACAGCAGCAAGGCCGCATTCAGCATCCTGGAAACAAGGAGCACTTCAACAGGATATTACATGTACAGGCTGCACTCAGTGCAGAGTGCAAGGGCAATAAGTAAGATCTGACTTTTACAGCTTGAATGAATCCTGTGAGGCACCGTCACAGTGCAAACACTAAACAGTATAGTCAGGTAAGATACTTGTAGTCAGACACAAACTAATTCCCAATAAAGACAGCAGCTGCAAAAGCTATGGTATTTACTCACCTGGGAGTCCTTGAATTTTTCTTTCCTTTCCTCTCTATATTAAAAAATCCACATTAAAACTCTTTTCCAAATATTTGGTGTTCATAGCAGTGCAATGTTTGAGGTTCTCATTCAGAAAAGAAATAAACCTGTTTTCAGCTGCTCACGTAAAAGTTTGATTGAACTGTAGGGATGTGAGGCTCTACCCAAATGAGCTTCCCAAAACAGATACAAATAACTTAAGAATCTCAATTCCCCTGATGAACAACAGAGAACATGTACAATAGTGAGATAAGCAATCAAATGTGTCAAAAAAAAACCCATTAAAAAACCCCAGAATCATTTCAAGAAAAAAAAGACAAAATCATGTAGAGGCTGATGCTGAAGTTTTGTTGCTTTAACAGCAAATTAAAGTTGCATCAAAAGGTTTGTATTTCTTCACACAGCATTTTAAAGTAACAAATGTAGGATTACAGGAAACATCTGATATTTGGGAAAAAGGAAAAAATACTTAGAATCAGAGAATAACTCAGGTTGGAAGAGATCTCTGGATGTCGTCCAGTCCAAAGTCCTGCTCAAAGCAGGGCAAACTTCAAAGTCAGATGCAACTTCGAAGTTAAATTAGATTGCTCAAGATGATACCCAGTTCTGTTTTGACTTTTTCAAGAGATGGAGTTGCTCAGGGGACAAAATAATATTTCTGAGGGCTAAAATTCTGTTTACAGGAACTTTTTCCGATTTTCAAATGTGTTTATATTTGTTGGCAAAACAGAAGTAAAATCTTTCAAGTGTTAGTAAAAATAGACTTTATGATTTTTAATTTAACAATAAAAAAGTATCTTTCCAGTTTAGTGAGAAAAAAGTCCTGAAGATTTTAACTGCACATCTCTGTGAACTACACTGAGAAAGCTGTTCTATCCTATTACAGTCAAAAAACTTAAAGTCAGTTTTGCGTACTTCTGAAATACCAGTTCATTAAAACCTAACTATTTAGCTAAATGTTTTTGATATAGCAGAAGTGGTATTTGCCCAAATTACAAAAACCAATAACAGACCTTAAAACATTCCTGTGCTATTAAGGGAGAAGCAAGGTCCTGCTGGGGTTTTGGTTATTCTATAACTCCGTTAAAAAAAAAAAACAACTGTATGATTGGCTGCTGACATGTTGCAAATTCATCCTAAGAATATCTGATAAAGATTAATTTGTAGAGAAGGGACAATCAATATCACCTCCCATACCTGAACATTATCTTCATGTTGTTTATATACCTGATGAAGTGGTACAAGTGGACAAAACCTAAACAGAATTTCTCTATGGTATGGATTCTGGACAGACTTTGAGCTACAACAGGACTAAGGTTTCTGTTATATGGAAGCTGATGAAATTAGTTATACTGGGATTTAGAAAATTATTTGAATTACAAGTGGTTGTCACATATGACCTTTTATGAAAAACATTTTGAGGATGATGACAGGCCAATAATAAAATAGATGAAGAAATAAAAATTAAATGGATGGAGGAGATGAGATAAGTTCAGATTTTCCAGTTTTTCCTTTCTAACAAATAAGGTGCTGTGACTCTGCAGTACTTGTGAAAATCTATTTTTTATTTAGGTGCCTGAATGGGAAATCTCATCTGGACTGGGAATACTGAATTCTTGGAAACTGAGATGAAGTTTCCATGCCACTTTCTGTAACATTTCTTAGCACCGCTTGATTAATAAATTATGCTATAGAGTACAAAATAGTAAGGCTTAAATGTCTACTATGCACTATATCTATACTATACTATACTATACTATACTATACTATGTACTCAGAACAATGCTTCACTCGAATTTTAATATGCATATTTACAGAAAGTAACATGCATCCTATCCAGCTACCCTTAGCAAGAGAAGTCCATTCTGTAGGCACAGGTTCTCCAGGGAGGAGTTGAAGACAGTCCATCTCCCCTTTTTCTCCCCTGTGCACATAACCCCTCTCTCACACTGTCTTAGGTGATGCATCAGAAACTCAGCGCTCCTCACTCTCCTCAGGTGCTCCAAGGGCAGGACGATGCCCAGTGCTGCTGAACACTGGGAAGCTCAGTTTCTCCCTTTGCAGCACCCCAAATTCCTGTAATCCCCTCCTGTGAAACCATCCCACACATCCTTGTGCTAAATACATTCAGTGTAAGGTCTGTAACAGCAGTGATCCAGCTGCAGATAATGGTTCTTCAGAAATATCCCACAGGGCAATGCATGTTCCAAGACTGTTTAAACCCTTCTAGAGATATTAGTTGTTTCCTTCCTGATATTTTCAGAAAATTAATCTGAACTATACACAAATAATATTGAAGCTCAGACTTAAAACCAACACAAACAAAGATGAAATGAAGACCTAGAAATTACATGATTTCCAGTGCACTAAAGTGAGATCAGCAAAGCATTACTTTTAAGTAAAATGGTCCGCATACTTTCTGCAATCAGAATAAAAAATAGGCTAATTGAGAATATATTATGTGACAGATGTCTTTTGATGCTTTTCAAAAATATGAGGTTTTTATGGAAAATTTTGCTATGTTCAATTACATTAAGGCAAATTTAATTAATTTTATCCTAAAATAATGTAGTTATTTAATTTTGATACCTTTTCTTAATATAAATTAAGTACTCAGCAATTAATACAATGAAAAATTTAAAAAGCCACAAAAAATATCAGATATTACTACCGAAACACAACACCTTGTTTCAGCAAACAAGGAAGTGACATTTCCCTTCAGTAAAAGAACAAGTTAAACACTATTAACCTGTGCTCCAAATAACTTCACGTGGATGGTTGCCATAGATGAACAAATTGGAAAAGTGCCAAATACCCCTGTCCATTAAAGCTAACAATGCCTGTTTTCAAACGCTCAGTCTGAGGGGCAATTCAGGCTGTTCCCTGAAGAACAACACACAATCTAACAAAACAAAGCATCCCAGAGCATCTACATACCAAGGTGTTATTATTCAGATCCATCTTCCCAGTGAAAGGCCCCCACGTTGTTCCAACCGGAAGCTGCTGCCGGCTCTGAATCTTGCGCTCCCCGTCTTTCTGGACCACCTCCAACTCTCCTGCAAACAAAGGAAACAAGCAGTGTTGAGAGTACTTTCACTCATGCCTTGACAACAACCACCTCTGCCTTTGTGTTGGTTTTATATGTGCAATGTTCTGAGGACCAATATAACGAGAATAAATTATGCTTGTCGGAAAAACAACTGATCTTGTCATCCTGCAAAAGAAAACCAAACCTTTTTCCCTTATAATTATATTCAAATTTGGTTCAGAAAGTCCCATCCCTTTCTTGCATCTTTTCACACACATTAGTTTGAAAGCAATTTTATTGAGAATAGCATTCCATAAGAGTTCTTAAGAAGTGCTGAGGAGAGAGAGAAGTGCTGACAAGAGAGTCCAACAGCAGCCACACCTGGTGCATTAACCTCCTTGATGCACTTTGCTGCACAAGATCACATTTTGAAGCATGCAGCAACTAAAAATTTGAGAAACACAGTATACAGCCATAAAAAAATCACACCTCCAAGATATACTAAAAGCATTTACTGCAATTACAAAAATTATTCTGAACTGAGAGAGATTTTACGGGCAATAACACTTCAGAATTAAACAAAAAATAATTTTGATTATTAGCTTAATAAGACAAAATAAGTAAAAGCAATGGGAAAGCTGTATAATATTTTTTAGTGCATAATGATTTTTAGTGCATGATATATATTTTTTAAACTAAATTTTATTTTTGACTAAAAAGAGAAATTTTTGCATTAGCTCACCTTAACTTTTCTGG
The DNA here is from genome assembly GCF_021018805.1 of Prinia subflava. Classification (NCBI taxonomy): domain Eukaryota; kingdom Metazoa; phylum Chordata; class Aves; order Passeriformes; family Cisticolidae; genus Prinia; species Prinia subflava. The sequence continues at coordinate 19,179,872 of NC_086247.1, forward strand.
ATTTTCCAGTAAAGACAAATAACACAATTGATCATTCCCATGGAGGGAAAAATAAGATTCAGTCACCACCTTTCCTGCTTCATATTTTGTCACTTTATTTCAAGATTTAAAAAATAGTCTGGACAGCTCTTCTTTGAAAGCAGTCTCTTCACTAACGGTATTTTTATGAACAAAGGTTTCATTTAAAAATACAGCAATAGTAATATTTAGATACACAATTTCCAACAGTATTTTCTAAACACATTCTGGTTTCACACTTCCACAGGGATACAATGGAACAAGGACAGGCTGATCTGCACTTTGCCTGTTGGATGTTTGACTGCTTTTTTCCATGCTCTTGCACTTCCAAGCTTTGCTCTTCCTAAAGGCAGGCGAAAAATCTGTTGCTCTCAGGTGCAGCAGAGCTCACCTCAACTTTGCTGAAGCCCTGATTTTTCATGATCTGTTTTCCATGACTGCTAAAGCCCCTTGCTCCCTCCCTTTCCATACCAGATGCAACAGTGATTCCTGTCTTTTGCATCAGGATGTCTCAACAACTCCACCCCAAATAAGGATGGTGCTTTTCCACAAACAGAGCAAAGTCCAACTGTGCAAGGAGTCAATTCGTCCCAGATTTAGAACTGGTGTTTGTTGTGAAATGAACCTTGGGCTGAAGGAAGTGAGTAACTCCTCCTGGCTCACAGGCAGCCTCCAGACTTCCCCAAGCTAAACATTTCCCTGGATGCCTGGATTTACATTGCAGTTAGGCTGCAAAGCTTTTCCTTGTCCACAGGGGTAATCTTGACCATCTTCCAAAGAGAAGAGTTGGCTGCAGCTTCCATTTTCAAGCACAGAAATCTAAATTTCACCTCTGAGTGTCGCAGATTACAAAACTATTCTACGTAAAAGCGTGCATCAGATCCTTCCTGCAAACTGGAACAAATCTAGGAAATAGAGCTGTATCGGTTTACAAAAGCTTCTCCGTATGTGGGTGAGCCCTCATCATGACAGAGCTATGACATTTTAAAAGGCAGTATGTGAGCAGGAAAGCTTATGGATTAATTATATCTAATTTACACATGTGACATACATGCATCCAAACAGCAAAAAAAAAAAAAACCCAAACAACCATAAAAGCATTTTTCTTTCTCACAGTCACATTGTTAAAAATTGTATTAGTTTTAAAAATCTCTTTATATGTTAATTATGGAAGAGAGAAATTGCGAAGTAACATGTTTATCACTTAGCCATACTGCAGCATTTTCTCTCTACACAGAGATGAAAGCTGCAGCATTTGCCTGCTTTTACACACTAAAAAACAGCCATGTCTATGGACATGTCACATTTAACTGATACCAGAGGAATCATGAGAATCTTTGAAAACCCTTTTAAAAAATAATTCAGCCTCCCTTTCTGCCACTGACATTTTTCATTTGAAAAGGGTTCAGACACAGTCAAACAGTGACTCCTTATCTGTACCTGTGGATTTACAAGCAGGCCTGTCTTTTAATGGATTAAGAACGACAAACTTAGGGCAGATCAACCAGTGATATCCAAAAAGCTACCAAAGTTTTAAGGTACACATCATTACACATTATATTTTAAATAAAATTAATAATGTGAATCTTACACCTGATAAGAAATTCAGATTTGAGACAAGCATAGGAACAAGCATTGTTTTTTTCCAAATATAATTCTTCCCTTCTGTTGATAATTAAATAAGTTATTATGGATAGAGAATCTCTTATTCTCTTTTGTTACAGTTTCAAGCTGTAGTTCAGGCAATATTCAATATATATGTATATTTTAAAATGTACTGCCTGTGGGGTAACATCATGCTGAATTTTACTGAGTCTGCTGTGTTTCCCCACCCACTCAGAACATCATGAAAGAGGACAAAATTGCAGACGGTAACAAAATATTTTGCCGTAAAACCTTTCTCTTTACTGCAGTTCTCCAAAAAAGATACATTTCTCTCTTGTCACCATGACCAGCAGCCATTTTAATGCTATAGGTGAATGTCAGAGTTGGAAGGACAATCTGCTTTAAATTTTTGGCAAAACGAGACAATCTGGTTATGCTTATACAAGGTGTAGCACATTACAATTTAGTCCTTGGCAACGATATTTTTTTATCTGAAAATCTTTGGTTTTTTAGAGGATTAAAAATTTTTAGAGGATTAAAAAAATTAACACTGCCTGCAACTTTTCTGCATTTATTCACAACATTTTTCTCCTCTGAATTTCCTGTTTGGAGAATGGTACCTCAACTGCAGCACACAGGGGCTCACTCTCCCACTTGATGTAACTGGGGCTGTCCCTGCTCACTGCTGAGTTCCCACAGGGATGTTGGTTTAAATGCCATACCTGTGGCCCTAAGTAATGTGTGACTTCAAGGGTGTTTGCTAAAAATGACTCCCTGTGACTCTTAATTAAAAGTTTTTGAAAAATGTGTCAACAAGACAAGATTTTCCGCTTCAGCCTCAGAGGAAGTTCAGATGTAAATCTGAAGTGCTCTCTACAACTACCATCCCCTGCATAACTGCTCAGAATCTTCACAGATTACATGAGGAGAAGGAAGAGGATCTGAGACTTTACTGCTGTATCACCACTCACAGTAAGAAGTTTAAAGACTCAGCTGGTACTGACTCTTCACACATACTTGGCCATGGAATTTCCAACATGTGGAGAGGAAAAGAAAAGATGAAAAACTGCTGCAGCTTCCTTTAATCCAAGCTCAAACCCAAAGAAAGCATAAAATTCTGTGCCAAACACTGTTAGGCATTTCAAGCCATCAGCAATTGCAACAGACCATCTCAGTACTGAATACCACGTTCCTTCACATAACAGCAAATTATAATAGAACGCCTTCCTACCCCTAGAATAAAAGATGTGATATACTCATAATTTCCACACAAAGTAGAGTAGCAGTTTTACTCTCTTCATCTCAGACTTGTCAGCCTTTCAACTGAAAAGGACAGCAAGAAGTATGACAGAAGCAGCACTAAGAAATGTAAGTAGATGGAAGTGATGCTCTGCTTTTAGTTTTTGTGAGTAAGGAAAAAAAATTACTTAAGAGATATTTAGTGATATTTACTTGCCTTTTCCTTGCTACAGAGCAAGTGTTTTTTGGGTTTTTGTTGTTTTGGGTTTTTTTCTCCCCAGCTTGTTCTTCAAGAACACACTTATTTCCAGCTTGCTGAGTAAGTTTATACAAAATATTTGAGACACATAGTATGGGCTAATCAATTTTGGTAAAAGATAATGCTGTTAGTGCTGTGGGCTGTTTCTCTTATCTTGTTGATGTAGCATACTTTTAAAGTCTGTGATTACTCAAAGACTTATGATAGCTGCACTGTAAAAGAAGCCTCAAGTCATGACTCACTAGTACAGCTATAAAACATCCCATGGCTTTTAAGATATTAGGCCACCTTGGTGGATAGAAAACCAGAACGAAAGGACTCAATTTAGGATTCTTTTCATACATGCATATATTGTTTCAGGCATGTCACACAGGGCTTTCATTAAACAGGAGGCAGAGAGGTCAGTTTAGCTTTGTATTCTTTTACAGCACAATCAGGATAATTTAAAAAAAACCTCCCCACAAAACAGTAGAGTACACAGGAATCCAACAAGAGCTTTTGGCCCTTAACAGGATTTGACCACAGTTTGACTACCAGAAAAATTCAACTACATATAGTATTTCTGAAACAAAATATTACTGGCTTTCATCCATCTACCTACATTCTGTAGTAAGAAAAGAAGGAGTGAATGATGAACAGCTTTGTGGGACATAAGGATAACTACATTCAGAAATAACTGTATCCAGATTCATATGCATTTAACACTTCTAAGCAAGTCACTGATAGCTTTGGGCAGTATTTGTTTTTGTTTTTTGGGGTTTTTTTAAATTGAAAATAGCTTTCTAAGTGGAGTCAGTTCAAAACAATGAGTAAGCTCTCCCTCTGCTATAATTAGAGATTGGTTATTTGACATCATGGGGCTCTACCAATTTCCACAAGCAAATGGCTCCTTCTTTGCATATTTCCAGTCCACAGCCACCTGGCTTCTCTAATGAGTATTTTTGCATGGCAGAGAAATTGTGTATGTTGTAGTTTCAAACAAGGACTGCTCTGAAGTCAGAGCGAGCTAGTTAAACAAACTCTCAGAAGTTCTTAAGTGCTGCCCAGAACACAGTATCTGCCTGCCATCCTATATGCACAGGAAGAATCTGCAATTAATATTTAGCTGGTGATTGCTTCCATTATAACAAACTAATATGTGTACCTCTGCACACAGCAGTTCACTGATAGTGGAGAACTATCCCATTTCCATTTCTGTGATTCTTAATAAGGTAGCTTCAATATTTAGTGTTCATACATTTGTTTGGCAGACATAAACTGCATTATTGAGATACTTCCTGTAAATTCTCCTCCCTCAATTTTCAAGTCTCTGAGACATAGCACACACTAAACTACAGTTTTGAACATAAACTTGAAATACGACATTCTCTATTCAAGTACTCCAGTCAAACCCTGATAAATCAGGCTGGCCATGCAGTGATCTTATCCCTTCTGACTCTTTAATAAATCGAACCTTGTAAGTTCACGCTGTTGGAAGTTGTCACTAAATGAAATTGTGACCTTATCCGATGCGTGAACTTATCCTGCTGACAACTACATTTATTGTACGGATAAGCATAAGGGAAAAAAAAGAGGCTTTCGATAATTGTGATCTTACCCATATGCAACTCTAACAGATGGGATCTTTTTGATGTTCCATTTAATGATTTGTCTATGATGAGCCTCTACTCAGAGAAAAAATAAATGTTCTTCATAGGTAAGTGGGAACTGGTAAGCAGTATGAAAAGTGCACAAAGAGGAGTGGCTGACAGCAGAAAGTCAAAAGCTATTAGCTTAACACAAAGAGCTTTGAATTAGCTGGTAATTGCACTGGGAAAGATAACATAATGGAATGGTAAAAAAGTAACATTCCCTTTCCACAGGGCTCATTCAATAGCCCAAAACCCTGAAACAAGTAACTGTGACTCTGAGGCAGTAACCCAAAATATGCTGTGCTATGGCACTTCACAATGAAGGAATGAATGAATGAATGAAGGAGTGACCAAATCCTCTTCCAGCACTGAGTAGATGCTTCCCTCTGCTATTGTGGAATAATGTTGGCTAACAGACAATTAACAGAATCATAGAATAGTTTTTTGGAATAGGGTTGGAAGGGACCCTTGAAGGTAATCTAGACCTACCTTCCTTCACCATGCAGGGACATCTTCAATTAGATCAGGTCATTCAGAGCCCTGTTCAACCTGACCGTGAATGTTTCTAGGGATGGGACATCTGCCACCTCTCTGGGCAACCTGTTCCAGTGTCTCACCACCTTAAATTTAAAAATCCCTGAAAACAGGAAAGCATCTCCCGTTACTGCATTTGTCAGGGATTTAATACATCACGTTACCTAATCCTCACAGTGGACAGCACTGTGCCCATTCTGCAGTCAGGTGCTGACTCCAGAGCGAGAGGACCTGGGTGGTGTCAGGGTACAGTCTGATGTGCAGCATGACAAATCTGCTGGGGCATACAAAAATTGTAACTGTCTTACTAGAAAGACACATGCATATGAGACAAATTCACACTGAGTACAAGCAGCAGTGGACTAAATTATAGTCAATATTTGAATGAAATTTTATCATTTGCTTTGCTATGAAAACAGCATTCTCAGGAGTCTTGGCAGAACCAGAGGTTATTTAGGTTGTCCACAAGCAAAGGCAAAACTTAATTTTGCTTTCCAAAAGATGAGGCAGGACAGTATTAGGACAAGAAAGATAGAAGGAGGAACAGATTTGGGACTGAAAACTGAGAAAACAGCTCTGAATTGGAGTCACCCTGGAGGGAGGGTTGCTATTCTGCTGCCACTGAGGTGGTGGAGGGCTTCTGAACATAGCATCCTTTTTCTTTTCTGAAATTATTGCCACCCACCAGCAACTCCTTCCTCCAGCCCCGATCCTTCCTGTATACATCCCACTTAAGGAATAGAGTTAACCAAACTTCTTAGCCATGAGAGAAGCAGACACAGGAACAGGCCACAGGTACTTATGGTTCTAACCTACTGATCTCCTTTGCCTTTGCTTAGAAGCAGGTCTAGATAGCAAACACCATGCAGGAGAAGCTGCCACAAGCTGCTTCACGCCTAACTCAGCTGCCTAACGTTGCTGCATCTTGACAATGCTACCACAGGGCAGCTGTGAACTCTAGGTGAGGATGACAAATGAAAAGGCTTCTCTGTTTTCTGTAACAAAAAACTTGCTGCTCCCTACCTTTCTTTAGAGCCCTGAAAGTCACAAGCAGAGTTTCTTTATCTCTTCCACCTGCTGCTAGTACTGCAAATGGCAGAGAGTGCAGGTGCTACTCTTATCTGCAACAGCACTGTCCTACATCAGGCAATAAAGGGAAGGAATGAATATTGTGAAAGTGAGGATAGGGAAAGCCTAGGCACAGATTTTCAGAGAAAAAAAGACCACAGAAGGATGGGGGGAGGAGGGAGAGGGGGCAGAAATAAATTTAAGAAACAAAGCAAGAGAGAGAAGTCTAGAGAAACAGCCATTTGAAGAGCCAGGCTGGGTCTGATCTAGACACAAAGACAGCACCTGGAAAAAGAGGATCATAAGATATTCAATAAAATTAGGGGATGTGGAAAACTTGCCAGAGTGAGAGAACAAACATCTACCCCCAAATCTGAAACACAAGAGAAGTGCATGAATTTCCAGTTAGAATTAGAATGCAAACACTACTATTCTTTTTTAGCCAAGGCATCTGTGTTATTATAGTGCTTAATTTGTAAGCTAAACCACTAAAATAAAATATACCTATTCTAATATCTCATTGCTCAGCTGAATCCTGGCTAAACTGAAAAACTGAAGAAATGCACCCAGTGATGTGGTTTCACCTCACACTCAAACCCATTCTCTACAACCAAGTAGCCAGATCACCATGTACACCATAAAACTTTTGACAGAAATTTCATTACTGGTTATTTAGTTTACACCAGGCTCCAGCTATGCCCACATCACTGACTGGTTGATATGATCTAGGGTACAGGTACAAAAACTGCTTCAGACTTACTACTGAAATGCAGAGCTAACTTCATTGATGCAAAAGTGCACTATGTCTTGCAGCACAAGCATAGTTTTCAGACACTATAGTTTCAAAAGAAGTGACTCTCACTTCAAATTCAAAAATTCTCTATTTTTAGATTCATTTGAGATTTCTAGTGCTCTGTTTGTATGCAGTTACTTACACAAAATAAATACAAAAGAAAAAAGTTACCTTCTTATAGTACTGCACTCCTGTAATCTACAGAATTTAGTAGGAATACAGGATCACATCCCAGATTAGAAAAGCATAGACCTATGGCAGTGAACACAATCTGCACCAATTTTAAATGACAATACAACTTCTACATTTGGGGAGAACTGGAAGGGAGAGCAATTAATTGAATACATATTAATAGCACATAAATTGAGCAGCTACTAAAGAAATGGAAAAGGCAAACTAAGTAATAATTTTTGTCACATATGTCATCAAAATAATTTTTAAGGTTTAAGATTAACTAAAAGTACTGTTTTTTCCCTGAAAGTCACGAAGAAGGGAGTACCTGATGAACACGGTTACTAGAATTTGATTTGCTTTTTAGATTTTTACACAGCTCTATAGACTTTTCCTTTATTTGGACTGCTTCACTGAACTTACAGAAACACACTCAAATTAAAAAAAAAAAAAAAAGAGACAGAAGTTGAAAGAAAAATATATTTACTTAAGATATGTTAACAATGCCAAAGGTTTGTTCACTTGCTTCAGAGTCAAGTTCTACATAATATAGCAAATACTGTGTTTATATCAGCATCTACTCTACAGACAGAGGCAAAATAAATCCAGCCATCATGACAAAATCCTGATCCTGAAATGAAACAAGAAGAAAAGATCTTTAGTTTTCAAGTCTACTAACTGCAAGGACAATTTACCCCTCTAACTCCCCATCTCATAAAAGAAGAAAATTTGTTTGTTTGTTTGTTTGTTTTCTCAGTAGTTTTCCATCTTTGCATAGTCCAAGAGGTTTGTTACTGCCTCCATGTGTTGAGGTAAACCTGGTGTAGAAATACTTGCAAAAATACAGAAAAAAAAATGCCCAAAGACAATCAGTGTAGCTAAAGAGCCCTCCCTGCAGTTCTCTATTGTGAGAGGAATGCTGTAAACTGCATTCTCACATGGACAGTCCATGGTGGCAAAGGTGACTCCCAGTTATACTGTAACACTGCACAGACCCCTAGGCTGAGCAGGTTCCTCATCCCAGCTACTCGCAGTGTGCACAGCTTTGCTCCTTTCTCTCCATCACAAATACACAATACTGAAATGCCAGACTTGGCAAGAGCAGGCTGACAATATTACTGAAGAAGGTTTTCTTGATAAGATCATCATCTGTTTCTGGATACTCCTGGGTATGCTCCCTTCTCAGCAGAGGAACAGTAGCCCCTGATAAATGTCCCTTTGTGTGCAGATTCTCCTCGATATATGCAAAACCATTTCAGTTCTGAGTCTGTCTGCTTTTTCTTTGCTTCATATAGATGAAATACACTTAGAGGTTTATGAAGCACTGTATGTAAAACAATAGAAAGTGGGCACAAGTGAAAATACAGCTTATGTAACTCCGACTGAAGTATTTTCTGAAATAGATGCTATTCTGCATGGGAGAAAATGAAACATTTCACCATCACCTAAATCTTTCCCTAGGACTTTTTGGAATCCTTTTAGCTGGAAGATGCTCTTTTTTTTTTAAACAGTGTTATTTACACAAGCATATATGATATTTATATAACATAAACCATAGACAGTTGCATGATTACCCAACATTGCTGGATTTCCTTTTTCCTTGGAAAAAATGAAAAATCTCAATGCAGCTTGTTGCCAGCGAATGTAAAAAGCTACTGAAGTTAACTTAGTATGAAGACTGATGTATTAATATTTATGTAATGAAATATATTACATGAGCAAAAATGTTTTGAAAAGTATTGTTTTTAACTCTAAAAGCAAAGCAATGAGATCATCTGTGACCATATCTGTGGCGTCTTCTCAGTTTACAGAACTTATGCTTAGAGATAGAAGGATCTATTTTCATCTCTCATTTGTGTAACAGCAGATAAGTTACTTGCTTTCTATCAGATATGCATATTCAGAGCTATGAACCCACAGCTTAGACACCAATATCTAGCTAAAAGTATGTGAGCCAAACTCTCCAAATGTCTTGCAAAAGAAGCAGATGCTTTAAAATGATTTTCCTATTTCCTTTCAATGTTTCCAACAAAATTGTGATAGTACAAAGAAAAAGACAAAAACCTCAACAAAGACTCAAATTTATCAGTATTTAGTGTAACCATCCAAAAGATCTAGTTATTGTTGAGATTAGGAAAGTGAGAGGGAGACGGGGACAAAGAGAGATTGAATGCTATGCTCCACTGCATGCATGCAATATATAGTCACATCCATTATAAATACAATTTATATGAAAAGCAACATTATTATAAATAGATATAAATGTAGTGTAACTATAATGTACAGTATCAAGATTCACATTAATAATTCCTTTGCACTTGCTGAGGATGGCTGTGCCTAACAGACACACGGCTCTGCACCGCTCCGGCACTCATGAGTTATGTGCTTATCTACATCTTCTGTGATCAAGTACCAGCAGTGACCAACCAACACAGCTTTTTAACAAGGTGCCAGACAGGAACTGACTGCTGGGTTTGGACGTGGACCAGAGTGCCCTTCAGTGCCTCAGCCTGGACTATCACACTGCTTTCACATGCACCTACATCTTAGCATAGCCGAGACTTTGAAGCCGATATAAAGAGTGATGCTCACTTATACAGCAGACTTGTAACTTTGAGTGAAATAAACCCTTGAACAGAGATTGAGCACAAGTCCTGTGCACTGCCTAAATCCTACTCTGGGGCTTACATAAGACTTAAGTAGAATACTGGTCTTGAGGCAGCCTTCTGTACAGGAATGATCTTGACCTTCATATGAGTAAGTCTCAAGGACATCATGTGTGTAAAGCATATCCCAAACCGCTCTGCCTTAGCCCCCTCCCTTTTACAAGGGCAGGCTTTGAACACCCCACTGCTGCCTGGACAGATGCAGTGACTGGGGAGCCTGAGGAAGAGCCCTGGCTGGCACAGGTTCTGTGGCAGTAGGGGGTAGATAGACTGACTTTCTTCTGAAGAATGACCTCTTGAGACTGACTCCTCACAGCTTAGACTTCACCTCTGCAAACCATGACTGAGAACAAGTCCACATACTTCATGGCCTAACTAGAAACTTCAGCCTAAATAAGAAACTCAGGGTCTCAGAGGAAGTCAGGGCTAGTGACAGGAGGCCTAACTTTCCCTGACAGTTGCAATCACTGCTTCTGGAAACACAATACTTAAAATTAACTCATTATTTTGAAGAAGTAGGAAAGTATTTCTGGCAAAGCATAATCACGAAACAGGCAGTGTCAACAGTGATCTAAAGAATTATAATTCAAAATATATCTAGGCTATAGAATTATTTTTATTGAAGCCTTAAAACTGCCCCTATATTATGATGTTTTAAAAATACTAATGTCAATGTTTAACAGCTTCTTATTATTCTGCAATGGTAAGAATGTAAGAAGCATAGCCTATTATTAAATATGTAGAGTTAAAAAGGATAAGTATGTATGAAATGATCATATTGAAAAAGATGCAGTTTGGAATCTTTATTCCCCTGATAATAAAATCAGCACTTTACAAAATCATACGTAATAGCACAAAAATTCTCCTAAAAATAACAGCTTCTCTCTACCTCCCCATTAAAAAAATCACATGCATCAATGCAAAGAGAAAATTTCTATTTTAACTGTGACAATTCCTTTGATGTACATAAATACTTTTCAACTTAACAATTCCTTTTTGATAGGCCCAGACAATTTGCTGTAAAATGAATCTTGGAGAAAGACAGTTTGATTCTACCAGTTTTTTTCCCCATATGTTTTCATCGCAATTAACAAAGTACATTAACAGGACATACAATGCATTAGCGTAAAAGGATAGAATATCTAGACAAAAAAAAATCCTACTTTTACATAACCAGTGTTGCAGTTAGTGGTTTAAATACTCTAGCCTTTCAGCATCAGAAAAAGATGAGCTTCCTTGCAGGAGCTGGGACCACTGCTTTTTATATGCCAGTACCTCTCCATAAAAGCCAGCTTCCTACGCATCTCCTGTCCCCTGGACACTGCTTCCTTCAAAGCTGAACTGCCTCTTGCCCCCCCCGCTGCCCTCTGTGGCCTCAGCATCCTCCCCAGAGCTGGGTCATACCCAAGCTCCCAGTGACTGCCTCCAACAATGTCCAGAAGCAAATGTCAGAAAAGACATGAGCAGGGAGGTACATATGCTCTCCCTCACACACTGATGTATAATTTTCTGTCTTTCCCCTATTAATCACAATCATCTGCCAGTCAAGCCTAAACTGAAACGAGAAAATTTCAAGTTACAGCAGAAGCATTAAGATCATAATGAAATAAGAGAAAATTCCATGTTTGTAAACTTCATACTGATTTAAAGAGAAAAAACATGAAAGTATTGGAGGAATAGTACTGTACCTGGAAGAAAATTGCATACTATGCTCTATACAAGTTTTACATTTTTTCACAATTTTTGTAAACATTTGTAGCTATGTTAGAATTCTAAATCAATAGGATGATTTCAAACAAAAAAAATCTTTATGGCTGGGTTGTAACATTAGCACCTTAACTTACCCATATGTGAGAATATATGTATAAATAAACCCACACAGCTTAAAAAGATTTCCATTGTGCCAAATATAGCCATGATACATTTTGGTACTTTCTATTTGCTTATGCTGTCTTCTCCTCTTGACAACCAATAAAAAATACTGGAAACTACTTTCTTAAACGAGAGACAGATATTCAAAAGCCAGTACTGAAGAAACTCCTATAAACAAGTAGCTCAAGCCTTTGCAAGTACTTTCTCATGCATATCATAATAACAGTTCCAAGAAACCGTCAAATAAAGAAGCGGCACAAAGTTTCAGAGAAGGCCAGTCTTGCAGCAAACATTTTAGTTATAATCTTTGAAAGATCTGGGCTTGGTAAATTGGATCTAAGCCTACCTCCTAAGGGACATCCAATATCACTCCTAATCTCTCTGTAACTCTGGAAGTAATAATAATTCCTTTCTCCCACCTTTTATTGACCTGTCTTTAAATAGCATGCAATCCAGAGTGGGGACTGCAACTGTGTTTGCATATATAGACATACATATAAAAAATGTAAAACAGATACACAGATATACATGATAGATAGACAGACAGATAGATATTCATTCATCTACAAAGTATTGTATCTAGGACAAAAGGATCTGTGTCAGTAGAAACAAAACAGCTTCTACATGATACTGTAATCCAAAAGGCAAAAAAATAACATATCTTGGAGTTCTGAAAGGAATGCCCTTTTCAAATATTCTACATCTTTTTTGTCTCTGGCAAGTAGGCTTGCGAGTGGAGGTTGATTATGTTTCTGATACGTACTCCATATCACCTTTTGGAGCAGTTAAACAAAGCTCAGACCCTACACTCTCTGAATAACAGGAAAAGACAACCAAGAGAGAAAGAGTGGTTTCAAATATCGTACTTGATGTTTGAGGTCTTTGCTTTAATTTCATTTTGCAATTTATTTAAATTCAAATATGGCATGCTTTCACTCTTGAAATTATTATAATCAACAAATTTAGGTAGGTGAGAAAATATTTATTTATCTATTGCTTTTTATCTCTTAGATACACTCAAAAAATAGAAAACCCTTTGAAATGCTGAGTACAGTTGTTCCAAAATATTGTAGGTTACACAAGAAAGCAAACCATTCACTCTCTCTTTACTTGCCTACCAAAGTACACAGAGAACACCTTTTCTAATTTTTTGTCATCTTCCTGGAAATATTTAGAGCAATTAAAATAATTTCCATATGAGTGCCAGCTGACTCTTCAGTGCCATTCCAGGACAAACGAGTCATCTGTTTTTACATTCTTAGATCCAAAGAGTTTTATAATCATGCATCATTCTTTGACTTTTTTCACAAACACCCATTTAAGCAACTCCTGACAACTAAACATTTCCACTGTATGCAATAAAACTGCTGTTCCTCCTTGTCATGCACAAATGCAATAAAACCTGCAACAGCAAATCAATGTCTACACTTTTGAATGATTCTAATTGTGGCAGGAAAAAGAAGGCAAATCAACATGAAGACTGCAAGTAGAAGCTTGAGGTTTGTCAGTCCATTCCAGTGGCTGTTTACATTTTGCACTTTTCACAGAGTACTTAGAACAAAATAATTCTGTTTGAAAGCTACAACAGAGAGCACACGACTACCATATCAACAGTACACTTCAGTATCCAGAAAGCTTTAAGTATTCTAAGGGAGAAACAGAGGCATCACATCTCACCTGTCCTACACCACAAGAGCTTGGTATAAATAGTGTAGAATTTAAAAGCACTACACAATAAAGATACCAGTGTCTGACAAAACCATTATTTCACTGAGAGGTATGATACTTCCTTCCGAAAGGCAATAAAAAGTAAATTCTACACTGCGCTGTACATAAAGAACAGTTAAAATGAAAAATTTGTTGTATGACAACCCATGTTGTTAACAATATAGGCAGATCAAGATAAGTGGGTGGATTTGGATCATCATCAGAAGACACAAGGCCATATTTGCCAGTCTATTCTGTCATGTTTCCTGAATTCATGATCCTAGGAGTGCAATAACTTTTTATGACATGATGGAGAAGTTACATTTTATACATGCTCCAAATACCCAGGCAAGATAAATGAATTAAACTCAGCAAACATATTGTATTTTTAAAATGTTACTGGGCAATATAGCATATGGATAATTCTGAAGTCTAAAGCATATAAATCATCATAAAATAGCAATGAAAAGCACACTATGATTGCCAGATGACTTACATCAAATTAATCCCTACGTTTGTAAACCAAAGCAGTAGGAAAATATAAGAAATATTAAAAAATTATTGTAAAGAGATTGTTTGTTAAGTCAATAGGGAGCACAGCACCAAAACCACACACAATATTTCTGGAACTGATGATAGACTTGAAATCCCATCCTCTTCCTAAAATGGCTCATCCCATTAAAAAGGCTATACCATTTTAGAAGCAATGGTTATTTACATTTCCCATCAAAGATTCTTACTCCAGTCACAAGTAGATTAAAAAATTGCAAAGAAAAATTTTTGAGAAAAATATGGTAAAGTTGTCATAAGATGCCTCAGTTAAAAAAACAAAAACCTTTATTATTTGAACAATTATTAATTTCTTTGATGCAATTGCATTTATCTTTAGTCACTGAAAATGTATACAATATTGTACATCCAAACCTATGCTTTAACAATATGCTAATTATACAGTTCAGATGATCTGGAAAGAAATCCATTTTGCACTGATGATATAAGGGAGTGACAGTACAATTTACATTAAGAAATGTTTTCTCATTTTTCTCAAAAATTGGTTTGCACTCAGCCGGAGAAATCTAAATTCGACCAAGAGGCATCCCTCCCTGCTTCTCCATGGTTACAAAATAACATGACAATCTGAATGACGGAAAAGATGCACATAAGAATGGGTTACAAAACCTCCTCTGGACATAGGTACAGAGGCAGTGAATGTTTTCTTTTGTAATCTGATTAAACAGACGATTATTGTATAGAACAATGTTGCAATGCTAGTAGCAGACAATTCTCAGTGACATTACTTCAAACATTTTGAATTAGGTCTTCCAAATTGTCTAAATTATCCCCCATGGCAGCTGGCCATTCCACATTCCTGACTTTATGGGAAGAATTCTAACTGGAGAGGCTAACATAAAGGTTCCTCTTTTGCCTAGAGCTTTGTTCACACACACCTGTCTTCACTCCAAGTTTGACAGTCCTGTACTGTGGTGTACTTTTGGCACATATTTTCCTGCCACTTTAATACCAACCTGTATAGGCAGAGCTTGAAAGAGAGTGATTGGTTCATTGTGATTTTCCTTTTAGTTTTCAAGGGATACAGACTACATTAACTAGGAGATGGCACAGTGAAAATCCCAATTCCTGGCACACTGCTCTTCATCAGCCACAGACATCTAAGCACACGGAATTGGAGGGCTAAAAACAGTCTTGATTTATTCATTTGATTCAGAGCTATCTTGCCAGATATATTATGAAAAAACCCATACCCATAATTTATCCTCAGACTGATACATTTCATTACACTGTGGATTCATGGGGAAACACAAAAAAATGAGTTTCACAACTTTTTGGGACCATGTAACTTTACAAATACAGCTGCACCAATGCCGGAATCTAGTAATGTTTTATTTAATATTAAAAGTAAACCAATGAATTACAAGGATAAATTAAGGCAGTATAATGATGAGCCATAGATTAGACTAATTAGTATTTTCTTAAAGACAGAGCATAAAAGAGTCTGGCATTCAGAACTGCAGATCCACAAATTTTCAAGATTATCAGCAATAGCAGACAGAACAGAAAAACGATCAACAACGATAGGCGATTAAAGAAAAAGATTACAGACTATCACACCAACCACTTTTTTATTCAATAAAGGATGTTTATTTAAATCATTCTGAGTCAAACTATAACATATTTCCATCAGACAAAACCTGGCATTTTAGAACATTTCTTCAGGTGAACATTTCTTCTTTAGAACACCATCTTCAATTAACCATTTCCTGGCTTTTATTTGTATGATACACATACTTCTCACAGGGAGGAAGAGAACTTGAATGCCAAATTAAAACCAGCATTATTAGAAGACTTAACAGTAAGTATGAAGACAGAAGCATGTAAGCCTGAGGATAAAATAAATCCATCACAACTCCAAAAAATAAAAATGAGGTTAATCTGAAATCTATGAAAATTATTATCAAGGTTTTAGTTGACCCCAGCAGGTTTCTGCAGTTAGGCCCTGCATGTTCAACATGATGGTTCAGTGTAATTTTGTACATTCTAAAGAATGTTCACCCCACCATCAGTTCAGCCCCCCCTCAGCAGTTTATGCACTTCCACTGAAAACCAAAGTGTCTGAAATGACTCTCTGCAGTTACTTCTTTCTTTGCACAAATCTTTTGAAAGATATTTTTGAATATTCAAAAGCAAGTTTTTCAGTTACTGTTCTTCTTTAGGAAAAAAAAAAAGCCATGACGAATGTGAAACTGCAGTGATTTTCTCTGGAATATGTTAGGATGATAAATTGTGGACTCTGGAAAAAAAGAACATAGAGAAAATGAATGGAAGTTTCAAACACATATAAAAATTCACTACACTAGAATATTTCAACGTTACAAAAATAAATTTTTAGAAACTATATTTTGATTTTCAGATCACTGAAATTACTTCATAACTACCAAATGTTTGTTCAAATTAGGATACTAGTGTAGCTTTTTAAATAAAATTTTCAGGAGGAAAGTGCTTGTGGTTTTTGTGCAGAAAAAATGGTTGGTTCATTTTCATTTTCTCCAGGAGTTCAGGATGCCAACAGCTTAAAAGCTACTGACAGCTTAACAGCTCTTTCATTCTTACTCCATTCCACACAACTTGAAAGCCACCCTTTAGAAAACAACTAATTTGATCAGTATTTTTCAACCTAAACACTTCACTGTTTCAGACTGCATAGGAGGAAAAACAGTATGATAAACTGAGACTCAGTATATCATGTCCCTGTTCACTTTCCTGGCATTATCTGCTTGAAGCTAAGAGAACTCATAACCTTCCAGTTGCTTTATCATACAGCTTCTAATGATACAAAGCATGTATAAGACAAAGGTAACTACCCACAGTTGTCCTTGTCCCTTTGTCCCACTCTTTTGTTTTGTTTTTACAGAAGAGAATTGTAAAATGTTTGAAGGAGTAGAAGTGATATTTTTTAAAAATCTCCATTTATAATGAAGTGCAATGTTAAAGGTGATAGGAATTTTAGAGACAGCACAAACATCTGAAGTGCCCTGTTGCAGCAACTGCACTGTGATTCAGGCGTTTGACATCACATACCTGAAAGCCTCCAGCATCGGCTTTTGAAGGCTTGGCTCTTCTCTTGCACCAGGTCTGTGAAACAGAAGAAGGGAAAAAGATGAATTCCCATCTGTAAGAAGGCCACATTACCTGTATTAAATCCCACAATGCCGACACTGTGCATAAACATACAAATGATTACCTGATTCATGTTGTCCAGTTCCAGAAATGTAGGCTGCAGTTGCTGTGCCATTTTCTACCTAATACCTCTCCTTTTGGCATTTCTGCTGCACTACTGGCAACCCACAACAGAAGAGTATCTGATGTTTTCATCAAGTGAAATTCCCATTCCACCTTTTATCTCATGACTGTTGGGCTCTGCACAAGTAATAATACAAAATATCTCTCATGTGCAAATGATTTACAATAACATAATCAATAATGCACTTCCTGTGACCCACTCTACCATGCAAGAAAGTAGCAATCGATGTGTGGAAATATTTTAAAAGAAGAAATTACAACAAATTCCAGTCATCATGGTTTTAGTATGATTGCTTTCCCCTCCTTTCACATATGTTTACACAGCAGTTACACCAAGACCATTCAGGAGTTCATTTATTCACCTACCAAAAGGCATTGCTAATAACAGAACATTTTCTAGGGTTCTGCCCAAGGGCTCTGGGGTTTAAACTGCTGTGTTGGCCTTTGCTCACCAATGGAGAAATGTTGCTACCAATTATTTTATCTCACCCACCCTGCATGGCTCTTGTACATAATGATATTTTTGAGGCTTTAAATCTCTTTGCTAAAGGCACTAAATGCAGATGTGTGCTGGGCTTGAGGCTTATAACTTGTAGAAGGGAATACAGAGGCTGACTAAATGAATGCTGGTCAAAGGACTGAGTCAAATCCCTCTGAATTCACAATCTAAAGCACACTAATGGACAGAAATTAAATGTATGGAACTTGCTAACCTACAATAGCACGTTCACATATCCAAACAAACCATAAGTTTTCCATAGTAAGTGATTTTCGTTCTCCTGTGCTGCACACATTAATTAGAGAAAATAATTAAGTTGTAAATTAGCTTATCTACTTGGAAGACAATTGGGAGAAGATGGGCCAGAAGTGTGGCAAGGAGAAGGGTTATATGGGCTATTTACCCCTGCCCCAGCTTCATATTTTGTATTATATATGAATAAAAGTGTAGGAGGAAAAAAAAGGAGCAACTTATTGGGGGTCCCAGTGTCCTTTTCCCTCCTTGTCCCTGCGAGCCTGTGAGTGGACAAAAGTGTGTGCACACAGGCAATGCAAGAGTAAAAGTTGTGTGTGTCTCCACTTCCTCCAGGGATTCCTTATCTTTTCACCTTTTCTAATGTTTTGTGTTCTATCAACCTAACACATCTCTGATTATCAAACCTCCTTAGCATTACAAGTACAAAACTTTTCTTTACACAATAAACCAAAAATTTCATTCCCACTACAGAAAGCATCAATCCATTTTCACAAGGGTCTTTTGGTTTTCTTGTTCCTTCTTATTCATCTAAGTCTCACTTCCTCAGACCTTTCTCTTGGTTTCTGCAGTAACTGAAAACCCTAAAATTAAGTGTTATTCTAATTACCCAAACAGTACCATGGACCTTGCATTCAGTACATCAACATACTGCATACTGCATGGAAATCCAATATAAATTCTTTTTTTGATCTTGTTTTTGTTCCTTTCATCCAATGTATTATAATTTCATGCTGTAATATGTAGGTAAAATGGAATTCAGCAATCATGACCACTTGACAGCAAATAGATCAAAAAGTTCTAATAAAACTGTATCCAGCTCAAGTAGCAACAAACATCATGACTGGCTCATCTCAAAATCAAATAACAAATACATGTTTAACTTCTCAACGTATCCTTTCAAAGTTCTCTATGTGGATTATTTTATGTTTTTCTTAAGTTCACCTTCCCTTTTACAGTAATCCTTTCTATTTACATTTGCATGACTTCTGTCTCAAAGACATTTGCGATTCCTTCCAACTTTTTCATTCATATGCACTTTATCCCAGTCTTCCACATGTCCTTCTATTCTGGCAACATCCAATTTGCTTATCAGTAACACTTTGAATAAACTGTAGTTTAGAAAATGTTATGTTATATATATATGTGTGTGTGTGTTATATGTTATATACAGCACCAGACCACATTTTGACTGTCTGGCATCACACATGGCCAAGCATTTAAATTGGATTCATCTGTAAAATACAGCTTTGTGTACCAGTTCATCAATATTTGACTGAAATCTAAAGGTTCTAAATAACATTCTAAATAGATATTTCTTAATTTTCCATATTTTTAATATTCACTCATTAACTTCATAGTGATCTCAGAAAACAAAACATTTTTGCAAGATTTTTATTCTCCCTTCCTTTCATCTTTTCATCATAAAAGTGTCCTTTGCACAGTCTGTAGCCGTTGTACACTTTTTACACACTACTGAAAACAAGTAATTTTGGTGCCAAATCAAATAATTTTTGTAAAACACACTAAAGAAACCTTCATATGAAAAGCAAGAAATGTTTTTTACGAAGAGCCCATATTTTTTGTATTCTTGGGACAAATAGTGAAGCAAATTCTACTTTTAAGTTGCCATTTTGTGTTGGACCCCCAAACAAGTGAGGAGTCTTTTCAAAAGATTAGCATAAGGATTCTGAAAGCTCACAATTCTAAGCAGATATTGTTCCCAGCTATCCTGGTAAGAATGTGTGGTAGATTGACCAGATCCAGGTCAGATTGTCCCACAGATGACTTTTTTTTTTTTTTTTTTTTTTCCTATCTTAAGCACATGAAATAAATAACATCACCAAACTAAACCAAGCAAAATACTGATCAAATGCATTACTCTGTGTAGGCCTATCTGTCCATGCAAAGGTGCAAAAGTACCTCTCACCTCCTGGTGACATCTTCTTTCCTCTTCTCATGTAGCTATGCACTAGTATGCTAAGCCAATGTTATTCTGATACCCGCTCTATTGTATTACAAATTTTGGGTTGTCTGCCAAAGCCTCAAATCATATTTAAGGCCAGTGAATTGTCACAAGTGTGAGAGTTACTTAAATTTAGTCCCTATTTCTGTAACATTCTGGTAACAGGAACCAAATATCCTCAAGAAACGTTTTAAATCAAGAAATGTACCAGAGTGAGAGTATGGGGCTGCTACACCTACCTCAGTCTCTGAATTTTCAAGGTTCAGTTTTTCCATTCACTGTTCACATCAAGCCTTCAGAAAGCACAATGAATCCTTTTGCATTTCAGACTCATATTTTTGCTCTTTCAGAATGTGATTATTTTGGATTCCTGCTTCATTTCCCAGAACCTCACACTACCTAGCCTGGAGATAGCAATCAAATTTTGAAACTGTAGTATCTAAGTTACTTTGCCCAATTTGCTGTAAGTTAAAATAATTTCAAGACTTTTAGAAAATATTTTCAAGACAAAAATGTACATTTTTTGTGTTGTGTTGGAGTACTGTCGGTAAACCAGTACTGTCAGTTAAGTCCAGCCTCTTGTCTTTGTTACATTTTTTTAACTTAGCATGATGTCACATGTACAAAATTCCCAGCTGATCTCAGCATACATTTATAGGTTAATATATAAACCATACACTTATTGATTAATATGAGAACACACTGCCCCACTGACCCTTGTCCTTTGAAACAAAGACTTCTTGTGCAAAGAGATGGGGGATTTCTTGGGTATGCTGAATGTTTTCACTGACCATTCCAATGCAAATAAAAATTCAATTACTACATAATCTCACTGTTTCAACATCAAATTCTGAACCAAGAGCTTTTCTTGATTTGCAGTGTTAATAAAAGTGCAGTTTTTATAAAAAATATCCTTTGCAGTTTCTAAATAGCAACAGATGGTTGTGTCTTGAAAAATATTAAAATAATGTCATGCATCTCAGAAACAGTCCATCTATGAGCTTGTATTTCAAAGGACTATGATTAAAGACAATACATCTTCTAATAGATTACCACGTGAGTATGAAAGAGAAGTATGTAACATCAAATGAACTTTCACTTATCCCCAATTTCACAACCAGTCACCATCTATATCATAAAACATTCATATCCCTGTATTACTTCAATTTTAATTTCTTCCAAACGATGATCCAATCAGTAGTAAACTCTTTGAAATATAACAGAAGTCATAATTGGTTGAAAGAGAATATTTGCATGCCAGGCACAGAACACAGTTACACATACATAGGATTTTACCCCCATCATCATTTGGTATTGCAGTAATTGCACATTATTAATGTATGGACTTTTTATTCATTATTAGAAGTCTGTTGTTGAAGGAGTCAGCCCCAAGTCCTGCAGGGAATGTCACATATCCTCTAGATGTCTCTGGAGATTAATTCTAAGAACATTGTAACTCTGAGCAGGATCCATTGTAAGGAGTCAATCACTGTATTAGCATCATAGCTGTTCTTCAGTATTTGCTCTGTTTGAAGAAACAAAGTATCTTTCTGCCCTCATGCACACTAAACTTTATTTTGTCTTAAATGTGTCTCCATTTTGAGATTTACCTCTGCGGTTTAGCATTAATATTCGCTTTTGTCAACATTTTGGTCACTTATTGCAATATGCTGCAGTTCTGTGATATTCTTTGATATATCCATGTTAAAAATTGAGGTGGGCAAAATATTGAATGAAAGCTGCATAGCTGAACTTCCACTATGGGAATCTGGTTCACAAAACTGCGTATTTCACTACTGATTTTTTAATATCATTATACTAACACCTGGACATGTCCTCATAAATGGACATATATTTTGGATATCATTTTTACACACTTTATTTTATGATGTCTGCCATTACAGCCACAGAAACAGAAGAGTCCCCTGTGGAAGTAGTTTTCCACAGTTTTATAAGTGATTGTACTCCAACTTCTGCAGATGAAGGTCAGGCTACTACACATAGTACCATACTGCTCCTCTGTATTAGACAAAGGCATAACTTATCCAAAACCTGCTGATATCACTTCTCATTTACTTCAGCTGGCTTTGAGCAGGAATTTAGGAAACAGCTCCCAAACAGCACAGCTGTGTTTGCATGGCCATTCCCAGCAGAAGGAATGGAACAGCACCCTTACAAAGCACAGAGATGAGCAGTTTCAGAGCCATACCTTGGGCAAATGGCAAACCAAGACTTCAGTGGAGTAGAACATACAGACATACACTTTTGTAAACCTGAAGTGCTAAATAAAGATATTTGTTTGGAGGAACAAAAAACTCCATCCGTTGTCTTGAACAGCAATCTGTACTAACTGGAAGTAGGTTATCACTCAAGAGAAGTGCAACTGTTTTGCAGTGCTTTTGGTCTTCAGCAATTAGTCACCTTCATTTTTAATTTGCTGCATTTCAAGAACATCTTCAAGAACAAATGTGATCAGCATAAAAAGACACAACAACAGAAAGTGTCATGCTGTCTTTGGCCAAGATAGAAGACGAGCCTGCACAGTATGGTATAACAGTGAGTAGCTAATGTATAAGCTCCTTAAGAGCAAGTTTGCTTCACTGTAAAAAGTGATTTCAGGAAACTTGCTTGTTCTCCTGAAGTATAAGCACGGAGAAAAGAAGAAATAAAAAAGACACCTTTTGATGAGAGGTTATGTAGTCTCTACAATTGAGTAAATTTAGTTGCTGTTGCAGCAGAGCAATGTGATAGGAAATTTTACAGTTGAAGGAGAAATGTCACAGTATTTTGATAAGAGAGCGATGAACTTTTTTTCCCTTGTGCCATTATCAAGGCGAAGTGAACAAAATACATCATTTATAACCCACTGCTCTACCATTATCTCCTGGTGAGACACTTGTTTTAAAACACACAAGGACCTTTTTTCTCCAAGACTAAAGCTCTCTGTGAGGCTCAGTCTTCCTTTATAACCATGAAAGAAAGTTGACACTTGTGTGGGCCAAAGTTTCCAGGCAACCACACAAGGGCACTTATACACCCTCCAGGTCACCCCTCGTTCTGAAGTACAGAGGAAGCATATGAACAGTCTATGTCCCTTTGATCACAGATACCATCTAAAACTGATGTGAAGAGAAAATCCTGCTCTTTGGAAGAAAAGCACTACAGTCTCCTCAAAGCTTTTTCTTACCTAATATACACAGAAAGTAAAGGTTACCGTGGTAGTGCAGAACTGCTAAAATATTTTCCCTTTACCTGATACAAAGTGCCACTGACTCTCTCCTGATGCTTAGTACTCTTGCCCATGTATTCTTGCTCCTGGTTTTGGTTTGGCTTTGGTTGGTTTTTTGGGGGTTTTTTTTGTTTGTTTGTTCTGTTTTGTGGGTTTCTGTTTGTTTTGGTTTTTTGGGTTTTTGTTGTTGGGGTTTTTTTCAATATTAACCTTCTACAAACCTCAGCTATTTTATTGTTCATTCAGCAAACCTATGTCCATTCAGCAAACCTATGCTCAAGCAGGCAATTGTGTATGAGCACCAGGGCAGTGTACTAGAGGGAACTCAGTAGAGGGAACTTCCAGTAGTATTTATAGACACAGACAGAATTTCACAACACTTCCATACTGATATTTCTAATAGAAAATAAAAAAATTATCCTTTTATGTTGGACTAAGAAAGAAAATATTTGTAGTCAAAATCTCGTGGTAATCAGTATAACCAATGTCTGTTCAGTAGAACTAAATGTCTCTATTAGTAGAATTAAATGTACACAAAATTAAGCTATGACATCAAAAGATAACAGAGAAAATATCAGGGTACAGTAGTCTCAAGAATTCCCCTCATTACTGCTCACTTTTTTTTTCCTGTAGTACAAAAGTTAGACTCAGACATAAGCAGTCAATTTATTTCATGAAAACAAACAAAAAGCTTGTTTCCAGAAATGACAGATGAATTTACCAGAGCCCTCAGGTGACTCTGCTTCTCCTACATACAATGTGTTTAACAGCTCAAACGGTTTGTTTGGACTGTTATCATTAGTGAATTTGCCAAGTCAGTGAGGAAAAAGACACATAATGTGAACCAGAAAATCTCGAAAAGGAAAATAAAAGTTAGTAATTTACATTGAAATGAAGCACATT
The DNA here is from genome assembly GCF_021018805.1 of Prinia subflava. Taxonomy (NCBI): domain Eukaryota; kingdom Metazoa; phylum Chordata; class Aves; order Passeriformes; family Cisticolidae; genus Prinia; species Prinia subflava. The sequence continues at coordinate 19,204,103 of NC_086247.1, forward strand.
TAATAGTAAAAAAAAAATAATGGGACCTTGAGACAAGTCTAATCATAATAAAACTGACAGCATCAAGATTGTTTTTAGATGCACAAACACAGGATATAAGTTTTTGAAAATATTTATCAATATACTGGAGGAGACAAAAGAACCTGAATTAATTGGCACCATAAGTTTCAGTTGCAATGTAAAAAGTAAGAAGAAAAACCATAGATTTTGAACTATTTATCAAAGTTTTCATCTGAAGGGAGATTGTCACAAAAGAAGCAAATAAAAAAAACCAAATTAAAGTTAAACAGAATGCTTACTTCTATTTTCTTATTTCTTATTACTTTCTAATTAAATTAACAAGGACAGCCATGGTTCTTCAAGTTTTTGCTGATCTTCCCATTGTTTTGGAAGCTTCCAAAACTCACTGAGATGAAATTTCAACCACAACACTGCCTAGTACTGAATGCAAAATCTTAGGTCATAATTAAATTATAAAATTTAAGAAAAAAAATAGTAACGTGATATAGTAAGCTTTAAATGAAAACATTTTCTTTCCCCACAGCACAAAAAAGTTTTAAAATATTAATGTTAAAAGCAAGACATTTGAAATGTTTTGCTGAATTACACAGCATTTCTTCTTATGTTGTAGAAACACTGCCAGAGTCATTCAAACTGATAGATGCTTGCAGGAAGAAAGACTATTTAGAAGTTAAGCCATTCAGGACTCCGAATGAATTTAGCAATATACTCTTTCAAAGCTTTACTGTAAGACCTATGATTTAATTGTCACACTCCAAAGCTGGTGGGCAGGTCACTCTATTACACAGCTCTTATATTTAACTTTGGCGGAGAGGGGTTGGTCTAAGACCAAGACACTCTCTCAAAACAGGATGATAAGTAAATTTCACAGTTATCACAAAATAACATATGATATTAGGTGGTAGCTACATGATAACTCCACTGGAAACAATGGTAATTACATAGTAAATCCTGTCAATGATACTGCATTATCTCCTAACTGTTCAATTAACTCGTGTCACCACTGCATACTATGTTTAGAAAGTTGCTGATGCAATATTTCCGTATCATAATTGCAAAGATAGTTGAAGAAGATAGTACCCTATAATTTCAGAAAGTTTCTAATATTACTTGGTGAAACTACTTCTATTATGAAAAACAAACAAACATTGAGGGGGAAAATGACACCTAAATCCTGGAAGATACCTTAAATGGAAAGAGCTTGCCCAGACTGTCATCAAAGAAATGACTTTTTCAGCTTTCATCAAGGAAGGGAGATATTATTTTATAAACTGAATTCCAATTGTTATTCATTCACCTAAACAAATGGTAAGACCATCATTGAAACAATTATAAACTTAATCCCTGAAAAAAAAAGTGACTTTTCTTGTGCTGGGCAGATAATCTGATAAATGTTGATTACTTTATATTAGAGGAATATGCTTAAATTATAAAATAGCACAAGTATGGGAAAAAAACCCATAGCATTTCAACTCCCTCAAAATGCTGCAACTTCACCAGGGACACAACTGGCCTACTCATTTTCCCCAACACAAATCAAAAGTCCAGTGAGGTGAACGGAATTATTCAGACATAAAATGGAATAAAATGCTGCTAGGAAACACATACAGCTATTTCTCTTGTTATTGTCCTTTAATATTCAAGACAGCAGGATATGATTGTTCTCTTTGAATGGTGTCGTGTTCTGTTTGTCCCTATACCACTGATTTGCAGTTCAATAAGTTTATTCTTAAGAAATATTTTTGTGAATACAGAATTAAATCATCAACTGGTACAAATCAGAGTTACAGCTAGATCAAAGCAAAGGCAGAAGGATGGTGTTATGCTGATTTACATCATCTTAAAATCTTGCTCTGCCATAGTCCTTCCTGCGAAAGAAAGGGCTGATATCTGAGTCAATCCTTAAACACCAACCAATGAAAAGTTTTAAAAGTCTCTCTGTGACAAGGATGTTTTGGGACACAGATACCTTCGAGACACAAAAATTTCTGAAAATGTTCCAAAGTACCTCCATGAGAAGACCTGTGGCACTTAAAAGCTTCTGACTGCACAGGCACATTTACCTGCAACAGAAACACTTCTGAAGCCTGAAGTTGCTTTTGTTGTATTTTTCAATTTTCCTTTGTGACAATGCTATTTCATACAGCTTGTTTGGATTTACAGCACCTCATTCAAGGCCAGCTCCACCTACTTTTTCATCTCTGCTCATACCAGTTTTGTTGTTATAAGAACACAAAGGAATCTGCATGATTTTAGCGCATGACTCGTTTCCAGCAAATCAACACACGTACTTTCAATTTGTTATGCATGAGAGATGTGTAAAACTATAGAGATTTGGGGCTCTGGAGGACAAAATAAGCACAATACGTAAGCATTGTATCTAAATCACAACAGAAGGTAAACTCTAATTTTAGCATACAGACTATATAATGAATTCAAAAATACCAAGACTTTAAAGCTACCAGACCACATTCCAGACTTGTCCTTGGCTGTCCTAAGAATTTGCTGCGTAACTGTTGTCCGTGGGGCCAACCTGTGCTACAGAGGCACAACGTGCAGTTCAAGCAACGCTTCCACTCCTCCTTCCCAACACCCTTCTTCTTCCCTCATTCCTGCATTTCCTGGATGAGATGCTACTCATTTCTTTTGCATGGCCCTGCCCCACTGCTTCCTCAGAAGTTATGGTGTCACACTGGAAACCAAATTAATGGCAAATAAGGCAATAAAACAAAACCCACAAAGTTCAAACATTGCCCAAACCTCTTGCAAAACAGGGATACAAATAAGGTTTTGTGATAATTAAACATTTGCATTTTTTCCATCTCTGATCCTACATCTGTCAAGTCAAAGGATAAGAGTATTAAGTACAGAAGCAAGAGAAAGAGACACCAGCAATAGTAAACACATTAGACAAAAACAAACCCCAAAGATTTTCCCCAAAACTCTAAATACTTTAGTAGGTTACATTCAAAACAATATGCACATTAAAAAAAAAAAAAAAGAATACAGTTGCATTTTCAATTTTTAACTGGAAAACAGTGCAGTGGGAGGAATCTACATGGTTCCAAATTGGGCAACTTTGGGGGCTTTTTTAATTATATTATTAATTTTATTATATTATTTAGAGTACATTTTTATTTCTCACTTTGGGGAAAATCTGCCAATATAAACACAAGACGAGTTCAACCTTCTGAAAGTGGTCTGAATTGTAAAACCACAAATGAAATAATCCTAATGTAGTTCACTCTGTTGCCAACTTCTGCCAACTAGCATAACAGATAATAACAAAATTGGAATTAAAAATAGGGTTAAAAATAGGGTAATACGGTTGCTTTAGTTGTCTGGGTTTTGTTTGGTTGTTTATTTTTGGGGTTTTTTTTTTGTTTGGTTTGGGTTTTTTTCTGTCTGGGTTTTTGGGGTTTTTATTATTCTTTTCTTTTCTTTTCTTTTTTTCTTTTTCTGGTTTTTTTTTTTTTTTTTTCTTTACCATCTTCCAGCATTCTCCACAGAACTTTTGAGAAACAAGACATTTCTTTTGAATCAGATATCCATTATCAATTTGGACAGAGAGCGTCTGAACCAGTATTATCTGCAAATGATTTATGAGGGCAGGTATTTCTCTACCTGAACATTTTAGTGAAACCATAAATATCAGTAGCGACAGAGATTCAAAGAAAAAGCCTTGGAAAATATTTTATATGGGAAGTTAGTTCCATCCGATGAAAATTTTAATTCACCATTTCTGTGTTTTTAAAGAGCTTTCATGTTAGCCAGGTCTACCATTCTTTCTTGCTTATATTTTAAACATACTTACTATAAATACTTACCTATTAATAAAATCTACTGAACTGAGCCTACTGATCATGTCTTCCCATTGACATTAACTAAGAATGCCTTTGAGTCTGAACCGTTACTCAAAAGAAGCAAGTACATTCAATATAACACTGTTAAACCAGTGTTTTAAATTGTTCATGAAGAATATCCTCCAAAACCCTCAGAGAAACAGTATCACCTTTTCTGTTGTGTAACCTCCAACACAATGACCATCAATAGGCCATTTACCTTTGTGAGTCATCCATCTCCTCCTCTCTAAAATGGTGTCAGTAATTCCTTCTCTTAAATGGAGAAGGATAGTTTTATACAACAGCTCTCTGTGCAGTACCCACCTCAGAATACACTATGCATATTCAGGTTCTTCAGGCTTCTCTTCCACACTCTGTTCAGACCTTGAGATTATATTAGAAGCATCATTGATAAAAGAATTCAAAACCAGTTTAATGACCATTTCGATTTATATTACATTATTTTCAATTTCCAACATAGTCTACTTTGTAAAAAAGAAAGAGAAAGGAGGGGAAAAAGCCTGTTCTCTGAGGAAGTGATTTCTTTAATTGTTATTTTCATCTTCGAGATGAAATTCATATTTTTCTGAGCTTCTTTTTTAACTCTTTTCTTATTTTTGTTTATTATTTATAGTCATTTATTTCTCAAATATTATTAGGTGGATAAAAATAATAAAAAATAAAAATGTATGTATAAATTGAAATGGAAAGAATTCTCTTGTATAGTACTGTAAACACGTTCAGCTGAAGTAAATGTTAGGGAAAAGCACATACCTACTAAAATTAAGTGCTGTAAAAACAACTTTACAGGTGCGTGTTTCAATACACTGTCCTCATTAGGACATTTTGATACTTATCTAAGTGTCAACTGGCATGCACATATGCTGGATCACATCCTGCATTTACTGTTCTAATAATAATCTATTAACCATGTTTTCTACCAGAGGATTTCAAAAGGTTGGAAACATAAAACTGAATTAAGCATCAGATCTTAATAACATATGAAGGTAATATTTGCCTTCTTTCATGGTTAATATATACCAAACCTAACCAAAAGTCTTCCAGTTTTGCAAAGCTCGGGTTGGGTTTGAGTTTAGAACTTCACTTCCAACGTATTTCTAATCCACCAGTGAAGTCCTTTGCCAGTGAAAATGAGTCATACAAACCCAGAATAGGGAATTGGAAAATCAAGGTCAAATTTTAGGCATCAGGGAGCTGGCCAGTGTTACAGAGGAAATAACTTAGTATTCTCATTTTTTGCATTGTGCTTTTTATGTTTTATGAAAATCCACATGGTTTTCACATGAACTATTTTAAAAATTGGAGAAAATAGAATTTTGTTTGCTTCATCTAATAAAGATACATAGCTGTTAGCATGTTCATGATTTCTTACTGGTATAGCAAGTACTATACTTAGTTACAATAACACAATAAACACTGCCCGAGTAATCCAGGGAAACAACTTACACCACAGTGAAGACCCCATTAGGAAGACGTGCAAGATCTAACTCAGATTTCCTTTCTGATTTTTATTGTGCAAGGGATCATACATGGAATCCACTCTGCTGGATGTAGAAGAGTTCATGAAAAGCAAAAAAGGAGCCCACAGGCCTTTCACACCCTTTTTCAGCTCAGTGCTGAATGGTGTGTTCATCCCAGAGCCTAAATCCTCCCTGTCAAAATATGAAGGGCTCTGTCAGGACTGGTAATTCAGTGCAAGGAGGAGGAGGGAGGAATTAAATGGCCGAGAATTGCTACAAGGTTGTAAAGGAAAGAAGAGGCTGCCACTGCAGTGAGGCTACACAGAAATACTTAGAGCATCCTGCAAATAGCAATATTGGAACACTAACGAAAAAAATGCTACAATTTACTAATGTATGACTATGCAATAACATAAACACATAAAGTAAAATAAAATACAAGAACTGCCACAAAAAAAATTCTCTAAGTATGGCTATAAATAACCATATTTACGACTGATGAGTTTTGCATGGCCCTATAAAACAGGTATTATGATACACAGGATTTTAGCAATATGGTTACTAGAGTGAATAGGAAAACCATTTTCCATCAAATTACTGCCTCTTTCTCCCTAAAAAGTATCTGACTAAAGCAGAGATAATGTAAAGTTCAGCTATCAAAAATGGCTTCATTAAGAACTTTAATGAAGCACATGGGAGCCATTTATTGACTTCTCAACTATTAAGACATAGCATTATTACTGCTTTAACAGTATTTCCATTTTCATTTAGGAAATAACTAATCAAGGGATCAATGTACCAAAGACTTTATTTTCTCTCCCATGGGTCACTGAAAGTACATTTTTTAAAATGCAAAAAACGTAAAGGCAATTCCCCCCAGTGCCATATCACATAAGCAATTTAAAGAAATAACAAGGAATGCTAAAGGTCAATGGCTCCTGATCTAAGCCATGTTATAAAACAAATGAAAATTGTTCATGGTAATTCTACCTTTCTGGTGGAAGTAAGAGATCGCTTTCACATCAAAGAGGCTTACCTCCGAAGTATGCAAAGCACCTCCACCCTGACCCGCTGTCAACCTGTGAGACATTTCTATTTCTCAGCCTTACTTAGAATGCAAACTACTGTTTTCCTGGTAGTTCTCACAGCTCCACTTCCTTTGAGGTACAGATGTGTAGCCAAAGAACCCAATCAGATAACACCCATTTACATATTTATAAAGTCTCCTGTAAAATCTCGTATCAATTGTTGCCACTATATATAGCCCTTTCAAAGTATCTTGTGGGCACAAGCGCTCCACTGCACTGCTCCCTTCAGGAGTCCAGATATATCGTATAATGTGATTTCAATGTAAATGTGGCCCATCACACAATCATACCACTTCACAAACTCTTTTCTGCTGGGGTAGCTTAAATCTAAACACACTCAAGCAGCTTGCTGCACTGGAGCAAGATTTCCTCCACATAAAAAAAGTCAAAACCCCCAACACAACAATGCCAAGGAAAAAAAAATCTGAACATTTTCTGCAGAAAGATGGGCCGTCTCCAAATCCTTGTGCCCTATCAGACAAATTAAAGTAAATCAAGCATGAAATGAAGCAGAAGAGCCCCGAGATAAGGCTCCTTTAAGTCGTTTACAGATTAGGATAGAGAGAGGTGCATCTGGTCTCTGGCAGTGAAGGAGGCCAGTTTCTCATCTCACAATAGCAGCCTGTGTATAGGATTACCTTACCTTGTCACTGACAAGGGAAAAAGCGCCTGCAAAATGTCTCTAACTAACTTCCTAATGTTCCCAGCTAAGTTCTCTTATTAAAGTATTAACTGTTACAATGATAGAAATAAATTTTGATAAAACAAAATAAAAACAGACACCAGTCTGATTTATGAGCTGGTCAGACACTGATAAACTGGAGGCTCTGCTACCAGAAGATGAGCCTCTTCGCTTATCAGTCAGAATTTCACTGCTAGAGACAGCAGATAACTTCCCAACTGGAATTAGGGATTCGGTGAACTGTGTGTTACTGGTCAGACTGGTGCTCCAGCAGCGCCTAAAAAGGCCTCTTGTGTTATCCGCCGGGATTTTGTGCGGCATGCGGCGAGATGTTTCCCTGCTGGACGTGACGGCTCAGCTCAGAGGTCTGCACAGCTCATGGGTAAACTGGTGTTCCTGCGGTGGCAAACCAGCCTCCCTGCTCTTATCAGCTCCTACAAATTGCAGGCCTGCCTTCCTGCCTTCCTTCCTTAGGAAGACGTGTCCCTCCTGCAGCGCCATCCTCCACTTCTGTTTCTCCTCTGCGGCCCCTGTACCGCGGAGGCCAAAGCGAGGCAGCGCTGCCGAGGGTGCCCGGCTCGCCCGGCTCCGGCAGGCCCGGCCCGCAGCAGCCTCCCCTCAGCGCACACGGGCGGAGGGGCGGCTCCAGCGGCACTGAGGCCGCTGCCGCGGGCCGCAGAGCACAGGCAGTCCCGGCAGCCTCCTCCCTTCCATGCATCTCCCTTCCAGCACACTCAGCACCTGGAAACCAGGACAAGAACACCCTGCTCAGTGAGGCCCTGCTGGAGGAGCCCTTAGTTTTGCTGGGTGTGCTACCCTACAAATGCAACGACCACTCCGGCTCTGAAGACGCCTCCTAGCCCTTCAACAAACCAAAGCAAGGGTTTGCTACGCAAGCCAGCAGTAATCAAGCATGGTTATAATTAAAAAAAAAGGAGATAGATGCAAGCTATGACATACTCATAGCTGAACGTGTACAATGCTTCAAAAGAAGCAAAGTAACAATCAACTTAAAATTAGTGCCAGCTTTATGATTCCCACCTTTTAGTTCTCTTTGTAAATACCAAAAAAAAATTTTTTTTACAAAAATAAGATAGTCTGGATAACAAAACAGCAGTATTAAAAATATTTTTTAAAAAGTATTATTCACTGCTTAGATAGATTTCATATAACCTCTTCCAACACAAGGAATGAAGACCTACAGGCTGTCTAATTCCAGTGCCAATACATGTACTAAGTATGAAGATAAAAACATGTATTATGCCTTTGAATGTACTGCAGCTCTAGAATGAAGAAAAATTTCCCACCACTACAGTACTGTACACTAGTATTAGATCGATTGCACTTTTACCCTCAAAGCTCTACAGAAAAGGTATATGTGCACCCTTGTTTCCCAAATGAGAATACTTTAAAATAGACCTAAATATTTGTTACTGATATTCAAAGGCAGAATCGACCCAGAAAGCAGAATATAATTTTACTGAACTAATCCAGAAAGAAGGTAGGGCAGGATAGCGGCAAGTATGAAATTGTCCTTCAGGCTTTAACTGTCAGACCCTAAATCAATGGTGCTTCAGGAATCTTCCTAAATGTATGAAAAAGGAAGGCAGAAGGCAGTGCACCTCAGCCCAGAGCATCTTATCCAACCAGCCCTTCACACTACCCTGAATCCCTCACATTCTTCCTGCTTTTTTGGGATATTTGCTAGACTGTCTCCAGCTCTGCATAATATTCAACCCAACTGAACTGAGGTGGTCCTGTCCCTCCAAAGCTGTCTATCCTTAGACTCCTTTGATACAGTGACATCCCCTTACTGGCCTTGTATGCTGCACACTCTAGAAGGTTTTGAGGACTGGGGTTTTATTTTCTTTCCGAAGGCTATTTCACTGCCTTTTCATTTGCCAGGAATCACTCACTGCTATGAAAATGAAAACCATGCCATATTATCACCCAAGGATCTCACAAACTAACTGTGTTACACACAGGACAGGTGGATGAAATTATGCATGGAAACACTCCCACAGGAAGGACCTTTCACTCTTTGGAAAGACTGTCTGAACAAGGGAAACAAAATTTTTTTACTCACTAACTCTAGAGACTAATTTCAACAGGCACCAGCACTTTCAAGCACAACCCCTCCTTCTCAATGAGACAGATGAATTTCTGTTTATATGTGAAAAATGTCAGCTCTCATTTCACTCATTCTTACTTGCATTTTAAATATGCACTGCAAAACTGCATCAGTGCAGTACCTTATGCTGACAAATATGATGAAACCATGATTAAAAATTATAAGCGAGTGTCTTATTCTGCCTGCATGCAGTATGAATGAATAATCCAAAAGGCAGAAGAGCACAAGCTCTCTCTCTGAAATGAATACACGTGATTTGCAGCTGCCACTCTTTCTGCAGGCACACATCAATGACATGTGAAGGCACTGTGAAACACAAATGTGATCTACCTGTATTTTTTTATTTATTTATGCTCATTTTATTTATGCTAATTTTAATGTTTGCACAAATACACAGAGGATTTGGGGCAGAGGAGAAAAAGAGTATTTATTTGTACCCTAAAATTATTCTCAGTGAAATTTAGATAATAGTTCTCTTCTGTGCAGAGAACTAATACACTTACACATCTGTGAGCAGTTTATGATGTCTAACAAGCACTCACTGTTTGCCCCGTCAAGTAATAAACTAACATAAATTATGCCAAAAATTTGAGAATGTTTTATTCTCCTATTTATTAATACTGTGAGAAGGTGACACGTTGTACTCCTATTTTTGTAACAGACTCATAGAAGTCTTACAACAAATTTTTGTTACCTTGTTGTGTGAGAAGTATTCAAAACCATTTTACATTACACTAAAACTGCAAATATTGATCTGCAGAAGAACGGTTACTTTTTATTCAATAATGTACTATATTATGTAACATAATTTTTTACAGTTTTAAAAGCTGTAATGCTGTCATTTCCAAAAGTATTTCCAAACATGACAGTCCTTCTAAACTATACATGCAAACCAGATTCTTAGTGCTATATATGACCTAGAACACAATATTATTATACAAAATGATAAGGATATTAATGACTCCAAACAACAGTAAGTGACAACTGTATGAAATTCACTTCTTTAGTACTAATTAGAGAGTTGATTTCTTTACATTACAGTGCTGATTAATTTTAGATTCTTGTTAAAAATCAAAGCAATGGCAGCAGTTCTAGATTCATCTATAGTTTCAATCTTTACTAGCATTAACAATGCTAGTGGTAAACAATAAAATGTAATATAACTCTGCTTAGGCATAAGTGTAAGATGGCACTTTAGCCTGATGGCCTCCAATAAACCAAAAAGAACATTATACAGTTTTCCCATTTTTCCATGAATTAGACTATTCCTTTGACCACCATCATAATTTTCCATTCTCAACATACTCAAAAGCAATGAAGAAGGTTTCTGATCTGATATGCTAAAGTGAACTTCCCAGACTAATGGATTCTGAAAATACAAAACACTGCTCTACCTTCCATTTTCTAAGTGTATTACCTAGCACAGAACTTCTGATAACAGATTCTCAAAGCCATAGAGATCTGAAATGCAAACAAACTTTCTCTGATGATCTCGTACATTAAAGACAGATGAAAATCTATGTTGGTTACCTTAGATATCAAAATGTGACCTACAATGAATTTTCTGTAACCAGTACAATGCAAGTGAGTGTCATGTTGCAGCCAGTACCACATCCAACCACGGAGACTCCCCTTTCAACAGGCAGGTACATTTTTATAGCTGGATCTGTAAACAGTTCATAGTCAAAATGAGTGAAGAGCAAGAGTTCAGTTCACCCTCCAGGGTCCATGAGATGCCATACGCACTTATACTCCATTAATGTACTAAGTAGAAGTAATTTTCAATTATTTACCTCTAACCATTTATGGAACAATTTAATGCTCTAGCCAGTGTAACCAGAATCCATTTTAACCCTATGAAACTTCTGCTATTCCTTAAAAATATCATATCAGAGCTACCGAAAATATTCACTTTACAATGAGAACTGAACTATTAACAGTCATGAGTTTAGTTTCATTGATTTATACCATAAAGCAGATTTAAACTGACTCCCATGCTTCCAAACAAAAACAACACAGAGGAAGACAACTGAATGCACTATATATTGAATATCTTTACAATACCTTACAATATATTTATCTGACAAACAGTGTTATATTTTTAACAGGCTTAGATTATGATTTAAAACAGGATTTGATACATTTAAGAAACTATGAAGTAGTCACAGTGTATTGAACTCTGCTCCTGTATGGCAGATCTGATTTCACTGAAGCTGGTCCAAATAAGAGATCTTTGAAGATCACAAACTTTTACCAGCAGTTTCAGCAAACTTAGTGTGTGGAGGATGATCAAGTTTGACAGACTATGTAAGATCATCTCTTTAACTCAGCAACACATGCAGCAACTTAAGGGAAGGAAGATTTTTTACCATAGGTTGTCTTAAGTTCTTGTGCCAACATCCCAACTGAATTTGACCATTCTGAATGTACATCTACCTTGCATATTCTTTGTGTGGCATAGAGGTATTTGAAGTAGCACAAACATGAATCATTCTAAGTTGTAGAAATAATCTAACTCGGGCATCACATAGCTATGACGATTAAGTTAGTTTCACTCATGTCTTTTTTCTTCTTTTTTCCTTAACTTAGCCACAACTAATTACATTGGTTACATCAGTTAAAACCATTGTTATTTACCTAAATAACAATTCTTCCCACATCAATTTCTGTTTCTTAGGATACATGTGTATTCTGATTACATTCTGCTTACATTGCAAGTATACACACTAACGTAAAGTACCTGAGAGAACGGATTAATGGAAAGACATGGCTAGACTGAGGTAGGTAAAATGACAGATTATTATGAACACTCAGGAAGGCTCACTTTCAACTGCTATTGTTCCAGATCTGCTGAAGCTGACCTAAGACATTATCATCTATCCTACTAGTGCCTCCACACATTTTTCATAGCAGGCAGACTAAAATTATTTTTCCATTAAAATAAAAATAATTCTACACCTTTGTAGACCCATGTTTGAAGAAATCTAGACTGAAATACTTATGAGAAATAGTTCTGAAGACAGCCCATCAGTCTTGAGCTCAGGACAGAAACAGAAACAACAAGCCCCTCTGTGCCAGTGCCATGTCTTTGCTGGATGAAGCATGTACTTTTCACAGTAGGAGCATTAAACTCTATTTCTGTTCAAATAAAACAATACACAAACTAAATAAAATGAAGAATGAAACCCTTAAACCTTCAGCTGCTCTCTCAACTGTCTCTATAATAACCCTTAAAAAGCACAATAACCAGTATTATTATGCTAAGCAGTACCTATTCATATAGCAGCATTCAGTGCTTTCTTCCATAAGCTCACGGTCTTATAAACACTTGAAAAACCTACAAATACTTGTTTTAACATACTTGTAAATATATTCAAGTGATCCTGAATGTACACACTTGCAGCAGTGAAGCAGTTTCTATGGGAGGTGTCTGAAAAAATTGTCATGCAACTATTGTTCAAAGAGTTTTTGTTTCAAGGACTTGTTGGCTATTTTGATTTGAATGACACAAGTGTACTTCCTCCCCACCTCTTTCATGCATTTATCAGTAAAAAAGATTGTCTCACGTTTTCTTGTTGCACGGATTGCATATTTAAGGCCAATCAGTTTACTAATTGCTCCAGAGTTAAAATGAAACCTAAATTTAAAAAGGTAGATGAGGGTTCACTTATTCCTTTCTCTCAGGGCTTTGATTCCTTAAGTTGGGTAAGAAGGGGAGCAGAGGAAGACAGAAAAAATTTTCAAAAATGGTTTAGTTTGAAATACTCTAATTCCCATTAGAAGCATACAACTACTTTATCTTTCTTCTTTTGCCATTAATTACAAATAAATTCATCTTTCTCTTGTGAAGCCTGAAGTTTGTTGTTGTTGTTAGATGAGTTGCATTCAAACTCCAACAAAAAAGATGAAGCCAACATTGAAATTCATCTCACAGTCCAGAATTTACTTAACGGCCAGCCTGTGCGCTGTGATAAACGGAATGATGATCCGGCAACATGTCTTTATCCATGGTTTGCTTTAATTAACGCTGGCTTGTTTGTTGAAAAGATGATTAATATGCCAATGAAAATTGCATAATTGAATACCACAACACTGGCACAATCAGAAAGACACATGCAGTTTTTTGATTAACATTTTTTATTATTATTATTATTGTTGTGTGTTTTAATGTACTCTTCTCACTACGAAATCATGCAGTTTTTGACCGAGAGGTGAGGAAACGCCGGGTTAAGTGCAGGATCTTCTGTGAGCAAGAAAAAAGATATGATACAATTTAAGCATGAAGAAATAGTTACTTGGTCAAGCGGCCATTTTTCCAAACTCAAAATAGAAGCAAAGCCACCTCAGAAAAAGGAAATGCAGAAAAAATAACAAGCCATAACAAAAGCATGAAAACAAACATCAAAACAACAAATGGCAAAGACCTTTAAGAAAAACATATGAAAAACACAAACAATATATTCAGTATGACAAGAATTAGTATGTGGAAAGTGGATGAAACATTTCTTAAGTAACAGAAATTAGAAGAAACTTCTACTGGAAAAGTACCACATTAACAAAGCACTAAAGGGACTATCCCTTTCCAGAACTTCACCTGAAAAACTGTACTAACCACAACTTGTTAATATATTCATCTGGTTAATTCCATGTTATGACTGGCACAAGAGTAATAATTAAGTCCAGTGTTTCTTTTATCTATGCTGTTTATTTCATTAGTTTTCCTTTACTTATACTTACCATCCAACTTAAGGCAGATGTTAATGCTATTTAACACGGACTCTTATGCAAAACCTGATTTTAAGGGCAAGGACCATCCCTTTTCTTTACAAAATTGAATTCAGACTTGCATACCAATTCAATAGGATATATAATAGTTCTGTAAATACTTTCTCTTCTGGAAATAAGCTAATAGTAAATTGACAATTTTTGAGCTAAGGTAAGACAGAAATCTTTCCAGACTTTTTCCCCAAAATTAGCATCTACTGACTTCATACTTTCTTCAGTGCTTTAAGCAGGCACAAGAATTTTCTGATAACTGAAGTTCCATTATTTAGATTAATAAACACTTGCAGAGGATAACACAAAGCAAATACTGCTGCACCTCTACTATAATCAAATAAAACAGCAAGGAAAGATTCCCACTTATTTCTTTCTACAAAAAGCAGCACAAGTATTACAATTTCTTCAAGAATTGCTTTTCAAGGATCCTCACATTGTCCTTAGATGGATGATGGGAAAAAGAAGGGGAAAACTCTCACAGGAAAGGGTCGTGTGCCCCAGCTCCAACTTTTAATGACTTCTGCAGGTCTAAAGGGACCAAAGGAGGTACTGCATGCCTCTCAGGAATCCCAGATAAGACACAATTCTCAGGACAAGAAGTGAGAGCTCAGCTGAGTAGGTAAGACAGCCTGGAAAACAAGACTGCCAGTGAGAGAAGGAACCTGTTCTTCCTGCTTCAGCCTCCAAAGCTATCCATTCTCCCCTATGCTCCAAGCAGAGATCCTCAATGCTTTGCTTTGAAATTAATATATTTTTATAGAAAAAATCCTGCATAAGGTAAGCACACTGGAGACAACAAAACTCTCAGGATTTCTAAGCAAGAGGCTCAGCAAGGCTTCTCCCAGTTTACCTGTGCCTTTGGGAGACACTGATTTTCCAGTCTGTAGTTTAGCCTGGGGGTTATTTAAGCTCCTGTACGCCCACTTTTGCAACTCAGTATCTGTGAGGGAGGACACTATCTAGAATGAAATGAGGGGCTTTATCTAGGAAAGAGTGAAGCAGCTGGAAGTGCTGAGGCCCTCCACCCTGCACACCTACACCAGGAGGCACTTGGCCCCATCCAAAAAGCTGCCAGGGAAAATACTACATTGTCCACCATGGAAGCATAAACAGATCAGCTTTTTCAGTTTATATGATTATGTAATCTTGCAACTTGACTGTTTTCCACGTATCTTCAAGTTATGGTGTCACCACATTCAAACCTTAAGCTATAATAAATATCACTGCTCATATCATACTGCAGATTGTAGAGGCACACACCACAATTTGCTTAACTGCAGAGCATTCCTGCTGTCCTGGACCTTTCTAGGCATAAATTAAACAGGTCTTTTTTCTAAAATTATGCATTTAAAATGTATATTAAAAAATATAAAAATGTTCAGCTCTATAGCTAAAAAATTTGAGATTAATTTTGTTACCTTTTGATTTACCTTACTTTCAAAGTAAATAAAACAGTTTACCTTTTTATTTCTCAGAGTTCTTCCTAAGAACTGTAAGCCTTCTGTACGGTTGCAAAGCAAGTAAATAGATGCAATAAGACGTATGCAAAAGCATATTCAGCAACTGTAGTAATAAACATTTCTCCTCTTAAGGAACCAGAGAGCATCAAATGAAACACTCAAACAGCAGATTTAAAATACAAAACAGTTTATTTTTCTACCTGATAGCAGGGCAAGAGTGTGAAGGCCAAAGCTTTAGAAACAACAGAAATTCATACAAACAAAGTTAATCAAGTTTATCAAATGTAAATGTAACAATACAACTACTGATCAAGGAGGATGAAGACTGCAGAATATCAGAAGACAGGTAGGTATAACAGGGTCTGTCTGGTATAAGCACACACCACTGTCAATGTGCTGTGTGCTTATCACCTTTCCCAATTCATCCATCAGTGGCACTGCCACAGATACAATTCTAATTAGTTCACCAGCACCCAATACACCTGTAAGATATTTCTTCTACTAATTCAATGTACTGAGCATTTTAAGGTTTTCTAAAAATTTGTCTTCTACAGTCTTCAAAAACTATCAGTCTTTTTCACAGGGTTTTGGGTTTTTTTTTTTCCCAGTGTGTCTTCTCCTATTGAGACATGTCAAACCTAGAATGTAATTGGCTCCATCTCATTGCAATGGAAGAAAAAGATTTTAATTCCTGAGTACATTTTGGGCAACCAAAAGAAGCATGCATTTTTTTTCCTTAGAAATTCCAAAAAATCTTTCCCAACTAGTTTTCCCAACTTACTTCAATAACTTTAATGAAGTACTTAATGACACTATTAAGTAAAGACAAATAAATGAATCCCTTCCAAGAACACATCTCTCTACATCACTGCCAGATGGTGCCCTTAAAAGTCAATACTTTATTATTACAGGAAAACCTTTTGTTTATGATTTTTGTGTCAGATTCACTCCAATGCTTGTGCACACATATATGGCAGTTTGATTTAATCAGGTAGAGAGTATTGTTTCATGAGGATCAGATATTTTATTAAATACAAAGATCAGACTTCTTCTTTACTAACATGTAATTCAGTATTTAAATATGCAATACATATTACCGAGGGTCTCTTTACTAGAGATGTGTGTTTATAGTTTATATTCAGTTCATCTAGAGAATAGACTGTGAACCATGAGGACGTGAATTTCTCTGGCTTGAAAAGAGCCACTTTCTGAGTAACTGCTCACTAAATCAGTTAGGCAGTGCCTATGCAGCCTTACTGGTTTCTGGACTTTTCATTCCAAATATTTTTTTTGCCCCCTTCCCTGGAATACAAGCTGAATTGTAGGTCAGACTAATAAAATTAATTACTTTATTCATCTGTTCAATTATTTCCTTAAAAATTCTGAAGCATATTACCATATTTGTGAATGCTACCAATTTTCAATATTTTCTGCATGTTTTTCTTTCTTATATTTATCCCATATGCTGCTTTTTAAAGATTTACTTTAAAAAAATTTATTTCTTTGTCATTCTTACATTCTTACAGGTCATTCTTATAACTGTTCTAAAAAGCGCTAATGTTGTGCCAGTACTTTAAAATCAAAAAGAAAATGACCTGGATAACAGAGCTGTCAGTCTGATATTGATACGTGGCAAAGCAGTTTGAACAGATGATATAGAGCTTAATTAATACAGAATTAAATAAAAGTAATTAAATTACTGCCAATCAACATATGCTTAGGGAAAACATCTTAAAATACTAACTTAGTGTTTTCTATTAACTATCTGTTAAATCATATGCCACTAGTATTACATTTACTCTTCTGTAAGGAATTTGATTTAATACAACATTGCATTTTAATTAGGGGTAAGATAACAGTAGTGAAAAAATAAAGCTTAGAAGAAACTGGACAAATGACAAATATGAACATTGCTAGTCACTGAGTGGATGTATTTCCAGTGAAGCCTGGAAAGCACTGGTTCTTGACTCTTTAGGACTTAACATAATTATGAATGACTCAGAACAATCAATGCATTTAATGATAAAGGCTGAGGAAAAGAAAACAATTGGAGAGGCCTAAATAATAAAGAAGGCTGGTACAGGACAGCATAATGAGCTGGCAAATCTGGACTCGTTGCATGTTTGGGGTAATAGAGAAAAACAAAGTGCCCATGGGAGCAAACACTGCTTAGGACATACCCATAGGGCAGGGGACTCACTTCTGAGAAGCACTGGTTACAGAAGAACATTCAGGTCTGTTATCAGCTGAACAGGATTCCCCAGTTGAGCATTGTAGCCAAAAGTGGAAAAGCACAGTAGCGAGTTCTACTGAAGAGCAGCAATGGAAAGATACATCATGCTGCAGCAGAAAGGTTGTATTACCTGGGTAAGACACCCTGGCACAGGTCTACAGTAATTCTGTGGCAAATTTTCTTGTCCTAGTCCCCAGAAATAAAGCTGAAAACTTTGAGGAGATTTACTGGAAATACATTAAAATAATTAAAAGACCAGAAAAGATTTAACGTGGTAAAAGAGCCAGGAAATTAAGTCTCCTAAGCCTATCAGAAAGAATGCACTGGTTTGACTTGGACGTTCACATACGTGGAAAAGGAAAATAAATACATGGTAGACTTCTTGATCAAAACCAGCAGTACAGCAAAAATGTGATAAGGTAACTCTGTGTGATAAGGAAAACTCTAAGTAGGCAAATTTAGTCTCAAATAGGCTGGATCAAATCAAACTACCAAAATTACAGTATGTTATTTATAGAAAATCTAAATTCAAGTTAATTTTCTCTACTCATCACTGGTAAGGGTACACCAGGAATATTGTATCCAGTTTGGGGCTTCCCCACACAAGACAGACATAGACATACTGAAGATAGTCCATCAAAGGGCTACAAACATGATTAAAGGACCAGTCCATGAGGACAGAAAGAGAGAGTTGGAGCTTTTTAAACCTGGGAAAAGAAAACTCAGGGAAACCTCATCCATGCATACAAGTATTTGAAGGAATGACGTAATTAAGATGGAGACAGCTTTTTTCAGTGGTGCCCAGGGATAGGACTAGAAACAATGGCCCCAAACTGAAGCATACACGAGGTTGCCTTTGTACGTCAGGAAACACTTCTTCACTGTGATGTGACTGAGATACTGTCCAGAGATGTTGTGTAGTCTCGCTCCCTGGAGATGTTCAAAAGCAGTCTGGACGCAATCATGAGCTAACAGCTCTAGGTAGCCCTGCTTGAGCAGGAGGGTTGGAGGTGGTGACCTCAGGAACTTTAGTCATTCTGCAACACCATGATTCTGCGGCATTTGGGCTCAGCTGGTACTGGTTACTAGGTCACGCTGATTCTGGAGTTTGATAAGAAGGGGAGTATGCTAGGAACCGTGTTGTTTAATGTCTTAATAAATGACCTGGAGGGAAGGTCAGCATGCAACGTCATCAGATTTGCAGATGATGTCAAACTGGGACGGAATCCATGCAAAGGCAGTCCTGTCTACACAACAGCCTTCAGAGCTGCCTAGACAACTGGGATGAACAAGCTCACAGGAACCTCATGAAACTTGACAAGAACAAATTTAATGTCCTGGGCATGACAAGGAAGGAACCCTTGCAGTAGTACAGGCACTGCCCAGCTGGGTAACAGCTCTGCTGGAAACACCTGGGGGTGTTTGTTGACAGAAAGCTGAACATGAGCCAACAGTATGCCCTGGCATGAAAGAAGGTCAACAGCTTCCTGGGTTGTATTAACAGGAGCACAGCCACAAAACCAAGGGAAGTGATTATCCTCTTCTGTTTCTTAGACCATATCTGGAATACTATATTCCATACTTGGGAATTCCTTTGTAAGATGTTGACAAACTGAAGCAGTCAAGAAAAAGACTCTCAAAATGGTGAGGGGGCTGGAGCAGATAGACAGGGAACTGAACTTGTTCAGGCTAAATAAGAGAAGACTTCAAGGGGAAAGCAGCTTGCAATTTTGAGAGGAGGTCATCACAATGGTAGAGGCAGGCTCTTAACAGTGATGCATCCCAGGACAAGAAACACCAGACATGAATTTGAACAAGGAAGATTCAGAATGGATATGAATAGACACATTTTATCATCAGAATAGCTAAGCACTGGAACAGGTTGTCCCAAAGCACATGGAGTCTCCACATGCATTTTGCTGTATTTGAGATTTTCAAGATCCAACAGGATAAACACCCAGTTCTCCTGGTCTAATCTCAGAGCAACCACACTTTGAGAAGAAGACCAGATGAAAGATGTCCTGAGGTCCCTTCCAAATGGAATTATTACAGGATGAAATACTGGTTTAAACACATGCTCCTCTTCAAACTGTAACTGAATTTGGCCCTAAAGGATACCTTTTGCTTTATGGCTTGTCAAACTAGATGTTTTCTTCTGTTTTTTAATTTATACGTTTTATAAATCTATCGTTTCCCTTCATGTTTTATTTATTAGACTTAGTTTCAAAAAGTTTATGGGTAGCACGAGTGGTTTGGCTGCTTAAAGACACACAAACAGCTGCACATGTAGTTGTTATTAAAGCAGAGTAGTCAAGTTGAAACAATACCCTTAGGAGATGGGAGATGATGGGAAAAATATCAAACACTAACACAATACTTTTAAGTTTTCCTTATTCTTCTCTGCAGAAGCATCAGAGAGATTAAAGAATAGAGCACCTCATTTAAGACTCCCTCAAATTTGAGCTTTTAACAGACCATGAAACATTAGCTTGCTGTTTGCATCAGCCTAATGAAGGAAGTGCCCTTCTATTTAAGGCACACCACAGAAAAAGGAAAAAAAAATCCTCTACTACATTTTTCCAGTCCAGGATAATCCCTATAGTAAGTGACCATATAGTCTGTAGTTATATGTAACAAATTTTGTGAACAAGCAGAATTATAGGTGACTCATGGCTACCGTGCTCACATGATTTATACAACTTAATAAAAGAAGCTCCAGGAGAAAATGAGACTAATATAATCACATAGTATCCAATATATAGAAAAGTGGACTGACTGCATTGGACATTAAATTAATGTCATGATAGAAACAATTCACTGGATGTCATTCCCTAGAGCCTCTGCCTGGGCCACTTGTCATGGCTTTTGGAAATATGTTCTGCTTCACATTTCTAAGCCCCATGGAGACAATATCATCAAAGGTTCAGCATCAAACCAATTCATTGTTTCATCTCAGGTTCTGTTCCCTGTTTATTTTAACAGAATGGGGCTCCCAAGATATAAAAGCTGTGGAAATAGCCATGTCCCATGTTCCTCATGGCTCTGTACTTCTACTGAAGCTCACAGGTTTTTTTTACAATTGTTTTTGTAATAAACAATAATATCATTCAATTAATTATATTGCTTCAAAAGGCCTAAGGAGTCAGGCATTCACAAAAAGGACGTGAATCTGAAAAAAACATCCTTTAGATATACTATGATATGGATATGATTTCTAGAGTTTTGATAACATACCATCCTCAAAGATTGTAAGTGTAATTGCATTGCTCAGTGTGTGCAGAGAAAAAAAGAAATCAAGCTACAGACATTTTAAGTTAGGTAGAAAGAACTCTGCTATTCAAATTTAGAGAAGGCTTTCCCCCTTTGTAACTTACTTGGTCATGAAGATCTGTACAAAAGCAGAAGGTAGGATTTAAGACACCTTTAACCCTACAGATATTCATAACTTTTTTTTCTGCATTGAAATGAATCTTATGACATTTTATAGTCTTTCTGCTTTGTAAACTCTCTAAAAATAACTTTTCTATAAACTTTTCAAAAACATTTTGGCATTGTTTCTCTTCATTCTCAGAACAAGCGTGATGCAGTTGATAGTGTTTCCTGACATTAGAGTTGGCCATTTTAGTGTGCATTCAATTACATTTTATACAAAACAAAAATGTTAAATATACATTTAAATACATTAGCCAGTTATGAAGTCTGAGTAGTAGAATTTGGTGCCAATTATCTTTTCTTTTATTTAACCAATCTTATTTCATCATCCTGCAAATTAAACAAAATAACAATAGCAATATTATCAAGAAATATCAGATAGAAAACCCTACAGAAACCCTACCCTCTGACACTACTGAGGAAGCAAGCCAGTTCAGTACAGAACGTGAGCATGTATTTACTTGAATTACGAGCAGAATTCAAAAATTAGCAGTTTAAATTCCACTTAACAGTTTAAGATTGACTTGAGCCATCTAAAAACTTGATGTCAAGTATAAGCCATACATCCTGGTTCTGTCTGCTGTAAACTGAGACATGTTCCACGAGGTAAAATTATCCCCTTTCTTGTAGATAACGATCTTAAAATGGAAGGAGTAAAGGTGCTTATCTCACTTCATTGACTAAAGACTACCTTAAACTAACTTAGAGATTACTATATTAAGATAAGATAAAATTAAAAGGACTATCTATGCATTTCTTGTAATGCTGTTCTTACCTAGAGTTAAAAATAGGAGAGATTTGAAGGGCAGCAAAATATACTTCAGCAAGAAAGCAGCCAGCAAAATGAAAAACAACACAAAATATGGTCTTGACAGTCAGCAACAATAGTGACTATGAACACAAAAAAAGCTGAGACCCTAACTGCCTTCTTTGGTTCAGGTTTTAATTCTAGGGTGTGTCATCAGGCTTCTTCAATTCCCAAACGTAGCAGTAAGAGTCTACAGCATTATCTGCAGGACTGAATGATTAAGTAAAGGAGCACTTAAGCAAGCTGGACATAAACGTCCATGTCCATGGGACCAGATGGGTTACATACAAGGATGATGAGGCAGCTGATCAATGTCACCTAAGATTCCACTCTCCACAGCTTTAAAATTCTATAGCACTTGTGAAGAAAGAAGTTCCCCTATGACTAGAAACAAGCAAATGGTAGATCAAGCATTAAGATAAGGAGGAGGGTACTAAGGGGTTTTTTAACCCAAACTAGATGCCTGGGAACAGTATGAAGCAAATTCTCCTCACTGCCATGAGCAAGCACATACAATGTCAGAAGATGCTTTTGAACACCTGGCATGGATTTACTGAAGGGAAATCATACCTGACCAACCTCACTCACTCCACTGGCTCAGATGGTGAGAGAGGACAACAGTGGGTATTGCTGGACTTTAAAAAGGTTTACCAAAGATTGTTCTCATAAACATTGCTGAAATATGAATTTATGGAGAGATTAGCTGGTTGAACCACTGAATCAAAGTAATGTGAACAGCAGTATGAAGTCCAGCTACTAGCACTATCTCTCAAGGAGCTATCTAGGGCCAATACTTTCTAACACAATTGTTAATGGTCTGGACATCAGGAATGATTTGCCTTCAGGTTTGAAAATGCTATCAAACTGGTGGGAGCAGCTGAGAACCACCACAGGGCACAGCTGCTGCTAAGAGACCATAACAACCTGAAGAAATGGGCTGACAGAAACCAAATGAACTTCAACCAAGGCAAATGCTGAGTCCTGTACCTGGCACAGGTTGGGCCCCATGCAACAGCACAAGCTGGCTCTGCCCAGCTGGAAAGTAGCTTTGCCTAAGAGAATCTGTGAGTAGACTGCTTGGACTTGTATCCTCAGTGTGCCCTTGCAGCACTGAAGGCCTGCTGCACCCAGGGCTCTGCAGGAGTCTGCTGAGCAGGATATACATAAACATACTGGGCTCAGTCTGGAAGAGGACCACAGGACTGCCAGGGGACTGCAGCAAGAGGTGCTCAAAGACCCAGGAAGATCAGTGCTGGGACAGGGAGGCTACAGTGCCTTAACTGCTGCATGAAAACACATCATTGAAGGGTAAAAAAACCACAAAACCACTCTCCTATTGGAGATCATCAAGGACAAGGCAAGAAGAAACAAACAAGCATTGCAACAAGAGAGAATTTTAACAATTAACACAACATATGATAGGCAAATATTGTAACAGCCAAGCAAGGGAATCAAACCTTGAGCACTGCCGAGGAAACCTTCAGGTTCTCCATTTTTTATGATCTTTAAACACTGACCAAGTAAGGCCCTGAGCAACCTGATATAAGTCAGTCCAGCTTTGAGCTGGGGTTAGATTAGAAGAGCTCTGGAGGTACCTTCCAGTATAAATTACCAAATGATTCTAAATATTATTATTCAGTTATTAATTAATAAATATTAATTAATAATTGAGACATTAATAATTAATGTCTTCCTGAAGGAGGGCTCTCCTGGATGAAAAAGTCTAATTACATTTAAAAAACATTATCAGTGAAAGGAAAATGTTTTGCATAGTAACTTAAATAAAAAGCCCAGCTTCATTCTTATTCATAACTCATGTCAGTTATTCATGCTTTCTCTTTCTGATCTGTAAAACATAAATACAAATCAGAACTAAAGACAGGGTCAAGACTTAATAATCTGGTTCTTAATTGAGGTTCAGTGGAATATAGGTAGCCACACTGAAGAAAAGGATGTAGAAAATCTTACTTCAGCAGCCGCTTATCATTACATATCTGGAAGTCTATTCTGATTCCATAGGTGTCTAAACACAAACACAGCTGCATTCTCAGGTGGAAGGCTAATATCCCTCTAAATCTATCAAAATACAAAGTGATAAAATAATATGTTCTCTACCCTCAGAGCAAACCAAACATACAGCACAGAGTACAGCTGGGACACTTGCTTTCACAATGAAACTTGTGATAATGACCGTAATTTCATTAAAACTCTGATCTAGGAACCAGGACACATGGCTCCCGCTTTGTTTAACCCTTAGAAGACTAAAATCCATTTCTTTTGCCTCCAAAAATACTTAAAAGAGAGGGGAAAAATCTCTGTCCACCCTCTGTGTTAATAATAAAAACTTTTTAGCCAAGAACTTATAATGTACAGAGCACCTTTGCTATGGTCATCACCTAAGGACAGAGAGATGTGGATTTCTGAGTGCTCCTCCAGAAGTTAACATATATTTGAGTAAAGAATCAGTTCATTCTAAATACAATCAGTTCTGGAAGAACAGATATGAACTGAGCTCTCTACCTTCTAAGTGTGTGCCCTAAGTCCAGGACTACAAAATCCAAGACTAATAAAATGGAAAAAGGGAGAAAAATAAGGGTGTTTAATAAATAGAAAAAATTATTTTCTTGAGATATGAACCAAGTCATGTTGTTCCAAGAAGGTGGTATGGCACTAGAACAGGCTGCCCAAAGAAGCTGTGAATGACACATTCCTGGAAGTGTTCAAAGGCAGGCTGGATGTGGTTTTGAGAAATTTTGTCTACTGGAAGATGTCCTTGAAGAGGAGTTGGAAGTAGATGATCTTTAAGGTCCCTTCCAACTCTAACCATTCCATGGTTGTATCCAGTATAAAATTTTTATCTCATCTTATTCAGTTCTTTTTACCTCTTACGTATTTTTTCCAGCCTATCCTGAGTTTTCTAATGAACAAAACATCAAATAATTAATGATAAGAAATGAATCCAACTCAAAGAAACACCTGAATGAAGCTTCTCAGTTTTGGTAGCTGCTTAATGCCTGAAAATCACAGTGGGGAAAGCAAAGTGATACAGGACATGTTTGGTTTGGACTCCAGCAATGCTGGATTACCCTGGAACTAAGACTTTGTCCTCTCCTCACAGGCTACCATTGCCTCAGTGATGCTAACCCGTAATGCAATGCAAACCATGCCCTGCTGTGTTATAACTAACCCAGACCACTCTCAGAGAACAGATACCCTGAGCAAAGCTCAAATAGCCTGTCTTCTGCAGGGCTGTAAACAACTCCTTAAATCAATAGCTCTGCCAGTGCAATATTACTGTCACCACATGCTTACAGTTTTTCCAGTCCAAGTAGGACATGTCATAAGTTTCATGCTGTATTTTCTGACAAGTTACTGTTTTATGTTAAACTTAGACTTCAAGTGACCTGACATTAACGATGTTTATCTACCACTTAGACTGCTAGATACTAAGACATGTTTCCCTCTTTCCTAGATCAGCCATGCCAGCCTCGATCCCCATTCTGTCACTCTGACTGGGAGCCACCACAAGCAGCAGCACAAAGATTTTTACAGGAGGTTAGGGGGCTTGGAGCTTGTCTCTTGGTGATAAAATTAGAGAGGAGAATTAAAGTGATTACACTCTAAAAATGACTTACTGGAAGTGACAGGTTTTTTTAACCTAAATATTTTTTAAGTACCAAATTTGTCAGTCCTCTAAGTTATAT
Organism: Prinia subflava; assembly: GCF_021018805.1. Taxonomy (NCBI): domain Eukaryota; kingdom Metazoa; phylum Chordata; class Aves; order Passeriformes; family Cisticolidae; genus Prinia; species Prinia subflava. The sequence goes on from NC_086247.1 coordinate 19,229,764, forward strand.
GCTACTAACTGTAAAATTATTTTATTGCAGCAGTAAAAGAAATGAAGTACTTTTAGCGAATGCTTTTAGATAAATCAGGAACCTTGTATTCAATTCACATTTTATTTGCTTATAAGTTTCTTTTATTTTTGACTGAGTTGCTGCAGACCTCTGAATCATGAAAGGAAATGTATGTCTCCACAACCCTGTCAGCCCCCTGTGAGCTCTCCTGAGCCAAAGCAAGCCACCGAGCAAGGCAAAGTGAAAAACTAGGTAGTTACAGTTGCTGAGGTGGTCTAGTGATGATTTAGATGATGTGTCCAAAGGAGAAACACAGAAAGTATAATGCCACACAGGTTGCACGCTGTAAGTATTTCACACAGCTCTGAATACTGCCTGTGCCAGTAGGGACAAATCCTTCCCATTATAACTCAAGGGCCTCCTCTCTATTTAGATGTTTTGTTCTCTTTAAATTCTACTCCACCACATTCTAGATGGCAGCATCTTCTGCAAGATGCAGCAGTGGCAAAGCAGATTCAGAAGAACAAGAAAGGCTGAGAGATATCCATCATAAAGAGCTTTTTTTTTTCAACAGCTTCAGCAGACCAGAAAGCTGTTTCCAGTCATCCCTTAGACCTTGCCCTAGAACCTCAGAAGCAGTTGCTGTTTTACATAGCACCCCAATCTCCAAATCTTTTCAGTGCTTGGAAGATGCTATTTCTAGTGGCAGCAGGATGATAGCTTCCTCATGAAGAACCTACACCACAAATATTTCCCCATTAATCTTCCACTTACAAAGAGGACTACAGTGAAGAGTCTGTTGGGAGAAAAGGGGCACCTATAGGATTTGTCTATACTAACACCTTTGTTATTTATGTCCAAGCTATCACATCTTTAGAAATCACATCTTTAGATTAATTTAGAAATTAATCACACTCTTATTATTTAAGTGTAACCTAAATACTAAGTCAGGACCTAAATTTGGTGTTGAGCCAACAGCACAATGACCCTCATCTGCAGGTGGAGTGAGGTGTTCTGCTGCTTTGTGCCTGGCTGTAAATGAGCCCACATCAATTATTCCCTAACTCAGTGTCTGAACAAGTATCTGAGGAGTAGATATTTGAGTAAAGCTCAAAGTGAGTAAGCAAGCCATATTATAACTTGAGTTAGATAAGTTCAATTATAATTTCAGAAAACAACCTAACGATGTAAAAGCATCATTTAACTCAAGGTGAAGACTGAAGTGGGGAGGAGGCTGTGTCCCACATGGGTTTAGTACTTCACTGAAGAGAAATATCTGAGATAAAGCTAGGCATAACTTTGAAATTAAATTCATAATTATAAAAAATAAACCATAGCCATTCTCTACATTCTGCTTTTCAAACATGGGAATTTAGTACAGAAGAAAAACTTGCTGATCAAGGCTTGCTGATTTGTTTCTGTATTAAAACTGAGTCTCTATACATTGGTTATTAATAAAGTATGGCATTATGAAGCTGATCATATCAATGATATCTTGGAGTTGTACACTAGGATTGCTGTCAGTATACCATACTATAGCCCCTCAAAACTGCATCAGGCTTGAGGATTAAGTCTTCAGATGTGCCTTTGTTCTCTCCTGAGCATCTGTCCTAGCTCACTGAGAATTCATAAATTAACAGGTGACCTAAAAAGAATTCTTAAAAATCATATGACAGATCAAGTGGCTGGTTGTGAATATGTTTGATGATAGACACACAAAATAGATATTTAGTGTTGTCTAGATGTTACTACAAACAGGTACAAAAAAATACACAAGGTTATGTTTTTCAATTTGTCCACTTTGGGTAAATACAGAAAACATAAATATTTGATGTATGCTCTCCTTTCAATGTCCAAACATCCACATGTACACGTGACCTGAGCATCTGAAATTATTACAATTAGCACACAGTAAACTATTCAGAGGAATTTTTCAAAATAAATTCTAGTACTTGTGCTCAGAAAGGTTTAAACTGATGCCTGTCTTAGAAATGTAAACAAGAATTAGTCAAAAGAAAAAAAGTCTTCAAAGGAACAACAGTGGCTGAAACGCCAACTTCAAATAATACCTTTAAATCAGGGGTTTGAGACTGGAAAATACTTCTTGGCTTGTACTCCAATCAATCTTGTGCAAATTTTAATTTTAATTTATAATAGGAAATCTTTAAATCTGAATGAGAGATGGTAGTTTATAGCTGCATATAAAGTACCATATAGGGCAGAACACTAAACACTGCAAGATATTCAAATAAAGATTTCAAATGTTATGAAAGCCCTATAGTATCAATTTAAAAGGAAACTAACTCTTCATAAAACAGATTTCTTCCTAGCAAAATTTTAAAAACAAACTAAAACATCCAGAAATCTGGCATTTATAAGCAACAGCTTTCCTTTCTGCTTTTTTAAAATGTGTATTATAATCTTCATACTTGAAAAGTATCAAATACAAAAAGTATTACATGTATTTATGTCTACATGCAATGGATGAGACACACCAGCCACAACTATCTCGAATACACTTATTTAACCAAGGCCTAAAAATGTTTTGTTTCGTCTGCTTTGTTCCTTAATAAAAGATGAAAAAAGAGGAAAAAAAAATGAAGAAAAGGAAATCAACACCAACAGCTTATTTTCCAGTGTCTCCAGAGATGCTGAGCAATAACTGGAATCTTTATACTGTGTTTTCATACCTGGAAGTAAATTGTGGCTGGAGGGGAAGGACATGAAGGAGGGGGAAGGTTGCCCTCTCCATCATATATATTTTAACTTACATCTAGAACCATTCATATTTTAACCACAATCTAGGTAAAAATGTAGAAAGTTATATTAAAATGGAGAACAATTTAGCTTTAAAATAATACTGTCAGTTGGAAATAACCAGGAAATTCTTAAGACTAATCAGGCATTTTTTTCCCCTCTGGTAACATTAAATGCCAGATCTTCAAATTATCCACATGCAGCTGGAATGTAACTCTGAGCTGTACCATACTGCTACAAACACTATGCACAACACATACAACAAATTTACATGGACTCTGGAGATAAAAATCATTCCGTGAATCTCAGTTATCTGATTTCAAATTTACTGTCAAGGGGCAATAATTTGTCATTTCAGAACACAAAGGGGAACAATGGTGTTCCTTACTGCACAAAGACATCTCTTTACTTTAGATTATTTCCAAATGCAGCTACTGCTTAAAGGTTTGGAGTCTGATCCTTTTTTCCATAGCACAATGACAAAAAAAGCTCAGAAGCCAAGGACAGGGAAAGAGCTGATTTAGCATTTTCCCATTCTAAAATCCTCTGTGAAGGGTTTTAAAGTGTGAAGAAGAAGTGAGAATAGGTATGTAACACGCACTAGAGCTAGTTCCATTATTAACTCTTCCTCCGCAATTTCAGGAAGGGTTAGAAAGCAATAGGGAAGGCTAATGGTGAGGGAGAGGAATTTTTTTTTAATACTTTGTTTGGTAACCTGATGCAAGAAAGAAGAAATCGTACAGAATGACTCTGTCATGCAGAAGAAACTAATGATGGAAGAACTTAAGATTTCACATTGATTCCCAATTTTATTATTCATTTTTGATAGCAGCAGCAGAACCCTAGACAGTGGAGGGGGGAGGGGAGGGGGGGGAAGGAGAAAAAAAAAAATAAAAGAAAGGATTCTGCACATTCCTTAAAGAGAGACCATGAAACTCTTCCTCAGCTTAAGAAACATTTCTAACAGATTCCTTTATCCTGCCCTCCTACCTTCAACTACTGTCCTTAAAAGTACTATTTCAGAAACTATTCCTTTTTCCTCCTCTTACTAACACTGCACATAATCAGTCTCAAAATTAAACCACACTACATACACAGACTTAACCAAGGTTGCTGCCAATTCAAAAACTTACATTTGGTCTCAAAAAGAAACTATTCTTTCCTATTTCCAGCACAAAAATCTCATCCTGACAGTTCGGCCATTAGCACAGGCTGACATGGTGATTTCTTCTCCAAAACATTTATCACATCAGTTTTCACTACACCCAAAATACCATAAAAATAATACATCTGTATGTCTGAAGAGCATCAACTCCTTCCCTCAAATTGTCCTTTCTAAAATGGAATTGAGAGATCCCTGTCCACGACTTCAAGATTCCATAATTCCAAGTAAACACACACTTAAAACCCCTGTTTAATTGATGCCAGGTAGTTTTGAACTAGCATACCACCTTAAAGCTCACTTATTGCAATTACCCGTTTATATTCAGCAGTGTAAGTAACAGTTTGATTAAAATATAAACCCTGCTCCCATAGATATATCTAACTTTACAAACTACAAAATGGCAAATACTTAGACACCTAAACAACTTTGCAGGTCTTAGCCAAGATCTCTCAACAATTACTGCAAAATCATTTCTATCTTGTCTTAGATCGCTGTTTCAACAGGAAAGCTCAATATTTTCTGCAATATTTTCTGCATTATTAAACCCCAAACGGTGGGAAAATGCCTCAGAAGATCATCAGAACACATACTTCCATGTTTTCCATAGGACTTGGCCAGGAAAATAGACACAGAACCTGTAACTTTAACTTGGACATCTAAGGCTACTTCGAGAGGCCTGCAAAGACTATCACACTTTTATGGAAAAGGTCATAAAACTCCTTTAAGATGTGCCATTAAAAAATTTTAATCTCTGACCCAAGGCACACAGATTTATTTAAAGTCCCCTCAAACTCCTACTTGGAATTTAAGTAAGAAGTAGCTTAGCTAAGTTAACAGGTTATCAAAGTCCTTGGACAGGTCTCTAACCACAGTTCATAAACCAATACCAAAGCTATCTCTGAATTTTAAAAAAGAATTCGGTTTTGATACAAGCTTTTACCTACAACATTTGGAAATTACTGCAGCTTCTTACACAGGAATTTGAGAACAGGTTTGGGGTTTTGACATGCATTATTATTCTCTGAAATCTAGAGCAGTTCATTAACACGCTCTCTGATTGGCATTTAGTAGACTGGGAGTACTCAGGAAACAAAGTACTCGTATTTGTTAACAAAATACAGTCATAGGGAAGTGAGGAGGAGGAAAGAAGGGGTTGGGGGGAGAGAGAGGTCCAACAGCTTTATGTTATGTTAATGCTTTATGTCCATTCAGCCATGGTCATTCTCACTCACCTGCCATCCCAGCACAGAGCTGGGGAACAAAATAATACTGGGTGCCTTATCCCTGGAACTGTTCAAGGCCAGGCTGGATGCTTGAGCAACCTGATCTAGGGGGGGAAAAATAAACCCCTTCCAACCCAAACCATTCTATGATTCCATAATTTAGTTCCAGTCCATAAGGTGTAATCTCCACCCTTATTTTTTATTACTAAGCTAAGGTACCCTCTAGTTTTCTACTTAAAACTGAACATAATCAACACATCATCACTGGAAATACACCTCAACCTCATTAGTGTCATACATTTTCTTTTGTAACAAACTAGATGTGATGCACTTTAGAGACAGCTACATAAAAGGAAAAGCTTTGGCTATGCCACGTTACTATGCCACCAAACCGTAAGTATTTAACTTTGACTTCCCTTTTTTAATAATAGAGGCACAAGCACAATCCTCCAGGCATAAATGCCAGGAAGGTAAGGCGATGAGAATAAATGTTTAATGCTGTTGAATGGGCATAGCAACTGTACTCCCTGCCTGCAGCCAAATATTGCTACTATGAACGCATTCTTCCAGTCATCACTACTAATAGTTGTTGCTGGGCAGGAATGTATATAGGAACCTTAGTCTAAAAGTGGGGGGAAGGTGTGTGAGGGGAGTGGGGGGAGAGTGTAGTAATTTTCTGTTACAGACCAGAGTACTGCTGAAGAAATTTAATCCTTTTTCCAATATGGAAAGAAGCCAACTGTAAAGTTTACTGCAATTTCAGTAAGTGTGTGAACTCCAGTAGCATTGATTGTAATAACCCCTTCCTCCTCCCTTAAAAGAAAACAACCCCCACCACTCAAATAGGCTACTCGGACAGATAAATCCTTCTCTCTATTTTCCCTCCCCCACAAGTTGTACCTTCAACACAGCCAGAACTTCCCCAGATCAGAGGACACTGTCAGTGCAGGCTGACCAATCTCAGAGGGTTTTCTTCTCTTTTTTTTTTTTTTTTTCCTTCAAGATACTCCGTGTTAACAGCTTGAGGGGGTTCAATCAGCACTGCTTTGATCTCGGCTGGAACTATAATTATTTAACATTGTTACAAGGATTTCTATAATCCATCCTACCATTAAATCCCTTTTACACCCTCATCTTCTGAAGGCTAATCTGCATCCGTACACTCAGTTTGTCTCTTCAGCTGGTTTCATCAGGCTCTGGCATTCTCCAACATCCAGAGTGAAGGTTCTTTTTTTTCTAATGAAATAATTTTCTTTCAAATTGAAAAGCGCAAAAGGTCTTGTGCATTTGCTACCTTTTGATGAGATAGCTATATAACACCAATATAATCCACTGTTTGCTGCAAACTTCCTCCCAATTTCATAAAATTCATTTTCTCTGTGGTGTTTTCACCAAATTGATGATACATATGCGTGTGATATATACATAGTTGAGGAAAAAAAATAATCAAATGAACACGAGCAGATGCTCTTTGGAAATACAGCAGAGCCAAGAGTAGCAATAGTGTGCTCGTTCCTCCTGTACTCCCTTTGATAAATACCATAGGAAACACTATACCTAAACTTATAAAGCCAGGTAAATAAAACTGCGTGCTTGAAGAGAAAACAGAAATATTTTATAATTACAATGCATGAAAGGCACACCACATAGAAAAATGACTTTAACAGAATCAAAGGAAATAAATGATAGAAAGAAAATGAATACAGAGCGGAGTGAAAATGAAAGACATGAACAAAATCAGACCAAGAATATAAAAGGAGATGATCAGAAATTATGAATTATCAAAAGGGAACAGGACCAACAAAATGCTTTTCTTTTAATTTAGGAAACAAAAATTGAAAAGGAGAACAACATTTCTTCAGCCCATGTAGGAATACATTGGGGAAACTGCCTCTTTGCTGCACACATTTTTTGTTAATTGATTTTGAGCAGCCAACATGTAAAGACTTTTGTTCCCCCAAGCACTGCTGGATTTCACCTCGATAGCTCCTGTGCTGTGACCGTCGGCGTGGAGGAAGGGGAACACAAGTGCAGGCAGAGAGGGGGGAATGACAAATAAACAGGGAACTTCCACCGGGCCACCATCACAGAGAGAGGCACACCTGAGATTAGATGCCACAGCTTTCATATGAAGTAAATGTATTCAGTTAAATAATCTGATGCCTTCTTCCTCACAATGCATAGCCGTAAGGCAAATAAAAAACAATGTATGTGGACTTGTTTTACTACTACAAATATTACACAAGGAAGGCAAAAGTTAAAGAGTGGGAAGTGTCTGCATAAAAGAAGAATTGAAGAAAAAAAGTTGATAAAAATACAAACTGGATGCACCACAGTTAAGTAACTGGCACTGAGATAGTAGGATCTTTAAAAGGGTATATTTTCTTTTATTCCCTCAAACTGCCAAGATAAGTTTAGTTTATCAGCTGATGCTTCAAAAAGTCATCAGGCAACAATCATAATTCTAAAATACTCTTTGGAGTTAGCTAAATAATTAAAACAATAGGCAGTAGATACAACTGATCTTCAGAAGGAGAAACTAAGAGCCACTGATGTTTCACACAGGGTATTTCAGGATATCTGTTCAGTCATACTTATGATATTTTCTATTAAAGAAAACAAACTGTAAAAGACGAATCTCCACAACTAGTTCCTTTAAGAAAAGATTTGTCCTTAGGAATATTTTGAAAATTACATATCACAATCCTTTTCTATCCCTGCACAGTATTTAAATATCTTCTTCTTAAATTCTTTACATTGGTATATTCCCATATATAGTTATACCGAAATATACACAGTTATAGTAAAATCATACTACTAGAAAATAAAACAGTTCAGAACTCTTCTGCATTATGACACCGTAGGACTGTATCCACAGATATAATCAGAGCCAGAAAACATGATGGGGTATTTAAATTTTAAAATAAATAAGAAAACATTGCAGAATCCAAATTAATTTTCCATTAAAAAATTACCATGTTATGTTAGACCTTACTATCTCACTGAAAATAAAGTAGCTACGAAATGAACAGCAGCCTCAAGATTTAGCTCCTGCTACTCAAAGGAAAAGAAAAATACTTACTTTAAGAAACATATACAAGTCAAAACATCTTAAGTATTTTAATAAAAAACTGTTTCAAAATAGTAAGTTAGAAAATAAAGCAAATCCATGAAACAATATTCTGTAATTAACAGAAACTGAAGCAGCTACAATTTCAAGTCCACTGTATTCAGAATTCTTGGTATCGAAGTAATTTAGTCCACCTTTAAGGCCTTTTACATTTCCAGAGTAGAAAGGGGTCTTTACTATTGGTTTGATTTGCATCCTTATTAATTTATGCAGGCTGGCAGTTTGCTGAGTATGTAGAAAGTACCGTGCAAAGGCAGCTCCGTCCTGCAAGAGCTTCTGAGCTAAGGCACAGGCCTACAAACACATCTGTGCTTACCTTCATGCATGTGGGTAGTTCTGGTTTTTAATGGAATGCTCACACACATTAAAATAAAAGTTTTTAAATATTTTTCAAGATGGGAGCCTAAAAGACCAGAAGTGTTTTTGTAAAAATTATTTTTTTTCTTACTACCTGTAGAGAAAAACAAAGAAATTAAGACTTACTGATTCTATCTTCAAATGCCAGGTTAGTCTGGACAGATAGATTTATGCATGGATTTCTTGCACTCTTCTGTGAAGTCTTTTTTGTGGAGTCCTAAAGTATTTTCAGGTGCCCAAAAGTGTACTTGTTTTTCTCCCCCTTTAATAACAAACTGCAAGGAGATGAATACTCCCCTGGTGACTGTGCCTAACAGTCTTTCTCTTAAAGAGAGAGTCTTGTCCAAATGATATATGTATTCATACCTTAACTAGCCATTAAAAGACTAGGTATTAACACCATTGTCATCAATGCACTTTTGTATTTACTTCACAGGACCAGAAATTTAAATTATACATTTGAGATCCTTAAATTTAAAGACCAAGCTTGACTCGCTTGACACAAAATAATAAATTTCTTCCCCCTGTTAAAATTTAAGAAAGCGCAAGTAATTGCTGGATTTGGACATACAGCTGTCAAACAGAATCCACAACACTTATTACTTCATTTCTGGAGAGAAGACACTGTTAAAAATAGTGATATACATGACAGCAAGATACTCTACAGATAGTCCCCTGACACCCTTAGGGCATCAGAGAGTGATGAGTACTTCAGCTGGAGATGGCCATGTTGGGTTACAGCAGTCAGCTCAGTATTTGGTATTCTTTATTTATGCATACATACTGCTTAATATTGATAAAGCAAAGCTCTGACTGCTGGTGAGCAAAATAATGTCATATTTCACAGTTATGATGTCATCAAAGGACCACGTTTCATGGCTTTAACATCTTTGCAAATATATACATAAAGCGGTATCCCCAAGGATCACTACTTGCCAGGGCTGCCTGAGGTCCACCTTAGGTGGACCTCCTTAAATTCCATTTAATGTACATTAACATTTGAATATCAAGGAAGTCTAAATAGCCTGAGAGTAGAAAAGGTATTCTCAGTTTCACACACTGCAGCATACTTGCCATATTACATGAATTTTTCTATATATTATGTGCTGTGTTATCTTCAATTCACTCTTTTTAAATTTCAACACACTATATTCCTTTTATGCGTTTATCTGTGCATATATGCTTTATACATTATATGTAATTACAAAATTACAACTCAAGTGAATCTCATATAATACATAAACTATCTATGACACAGTCTCAGAATTTCAGATCTTGAAAATAGAATTTGATTACTTTATTCACTCTAAACCAGTATCATTGTAATATCAGCCTTAAGCAATATGGGCTGCTAAAATCATTTGGTTCCATTTTTCCAAAAAGGAAAACTGATAGGATTATTTTCGTGATAAATTAATTTTACCATGTAATTGCAATTATGACTTCTAATTAATGAATGGTTTCAGCCTCACTAACTAGGTCAGCACTTTTCTTTTAAAAATATATCATTTTTTTTCTCTTTAGATAAGTATCATGATATGTCCATGCTTTGGGAAACACACAGTATTTTTATAGGGCAATGATCCTAGAAGCTGGGAAATGGTAAAACTACTGTGATGTGCTTTCTGAAAATTTCAAGCCATTTTTTTGTCTCTTTTATGAGCAAAATTAAAAAGCAAGCAGATGGCAAGAGGCTTTTTAACAGGAAAGATCAGTTTCTTACTACTATTGGAGTATTTAATTTCTTGACTGAGCTTCCCAGTATACAGAACACTGAACAATGTGAGACCAATGAATCAGTTGAGCAACTAATCTATTACATCACGATTGTCAATACACATATGCCATTGCAGGATGCATTGACAAGAGGCAGAATCCAAGGAGATTGAATTCTCAGTAGTCAGATGCATCCCTACAGAAATGCATAAAAGAAACCTGAAGCTTACTTTATGCATCATGTAGAAAAGACTCCAACACTCCTGACTGGCCACTGCTTTGCAGGTAACACATCTAAAGGTACCATAGCAATATGCAAGGACACTTCTCCAGGGTGTCTGAAGATGTCTTCTGGCACATTTATACCACTGAAGCCCTACATCCCCGTCAATTACCTTATCACACCGTTCTTCGATGACTCACACACTGCAGCATGACAATATAGAAAAAAAACCCAAGTAAGTTGCAACTATTAAAATAATGACTAGCAGGACAAGATGAGAGAAAATAATTTCCTTGGAAGACACTCAAAATTTGATGGCTAGAGTGTTACAGATATAGTAATTAAACTAAATGATAGCTCTTATCGGAATGCAACACACCAAAATATGTTGTTTCATTGCAGGTTTTTTTTCTTTATTAGCTGCTAGAAATAGTCACATAATTAGAGAGCATCTCCTAAAGAAAAGTTCCATGAAAAGTTGACATCCAATACAAAACTTTGAAAAAAAGTCAGCATCAAATGCTGAGAAGTTCTGCAATTGGGGAATTTTTTTTCCCTTAGAATAAGTCAATAAAAATAACAAAGTAGAAATCAATACAGTGAAAGTATTAAGTAAAAAATTTTAGTATTATACCTACTTTATCATATATCAACAAATTATATGAAGCATTTTAAATGTTGCATTACACAAGCCCTGAAAATTGGACTGTGGTCAACTTAAGAAAACTGAAAGGATGCATATCATGAGTGCTTTCCAGACATTCTTCATTGTTTTTTTTTAATGAGAACTAGTATCTATTTATATATGCAAGCCAAAGATTTATGAACTGATTAGTAATTTTGGCACCACACTATAAGAATCAAAGTTCAGATAACTTAATGAAGGGTTTTTTTCATACAATGATGTAATTTGAAATTCAGTCTCCTGGGCTGAACCACCCAGCCCAAAACGCACACACAAGACACTCTGGAACAGTATGTTCCTACTGTATACGTTATATTATTGTTCTGTATTATCCAAAGTCCATCATTGGGGGTTTATGCTGATGAAGCATCCTTTAAATCAACACAATTATACTGCCATAAAATCCAAGCAGCAAAGACGTGAAGGAGCCCACCCCAAGTATTTTTCTCACTAAAATATGATTTTTAAAGCTTTATCCCCAGTCTTTAAAATATATAAGAAAATATTGTTTTACAAAATAAATAAGGCAATGTGTAATCTTGCAATATTTACTTAAAACAAAGTTACATAAGATATTATGAAGTTTTTCTACCTGTAATCCCCGAAAACATGTTATGAAGTCAGCTGCTCAAGGTTTTCACCTTGAATACACAGCTTAAAAGTCCTCAGACACAAAGGGGTGAGCTATGATGGGACAATTTGACTGACTTTTTCTGGAATATATCAGATTAGATGCAATGTATACACTGGACTGGCTGCCCACACTACCAAAACAGGCATATGCAAGCATCTTCCCTATTAATATGCTATAGATTAAAAATAGTTTTTGGAATTGACCCTGATAATTAAAGAGCACATTCATAACACTGGAATCTTTGTCAGGGGAGAGGGGAGTAGGAACAAAATGTCCTCTACACAGCTATTTTAGAATGTCTAAGGTAATCAGCTGACTGCAGGAAAAACTAAGAGTTACAGCTTTCCAAACACAGCTTTAATCATTATTACTTCCACCTACCCAAATATCTTACTAGTTTTCACCCTGGACCACACTTCTGAATATTTGATTTTGGGGTTTCTCAGATTCTATTAGAACATGCTTAAAGAACTACACATTCTGTAATTGGACCAAAATGAGGCCTGAAGCTATTAAGACAGCCATTCTTACTTCTGCCATGTTGATGATTAAGTGCTAAGTGTCCACATAAAAGAGTTTACTGCAGCATTTCTGTATGACGACCGCTAATGCACTTTACAAATATCATTTGCACATTTTTCTGAAGCCCAAATCAGGGAGAGAAATTAGGATCTACTGTTCATTTCATATCCTCCTTTTGAGAATGCAGTGGTAAAGCACCCTAAAAATGAAATGTGGTAATTAAACCTAAACTCAAATGTGTGCTAAGCTGGTCTCACAGAGCTAAACACAGAAAGTCAAGGTCACAGTTGAGAAAGGACTTTGCCCTTCATTCCATGACCACAACATCCAGTTTCCTTTTCTCACTCTGAAGCATCCTCAACTGTGTAATTTTGAGAATAACTACAGGATCAAACATCACATTAAATTTCTTACTCTCAGCAAAAGTTAGTTCTTCTGAAAGGACGTACAACGGTTCCTGGTGATAATTTTTTTGTTGTTTTATTTATATTCAAACTTTTATCTTACGGTGTCTTAAGAGAGAGCAAATAAAGCAGCTTTTGAAAGTTTAGAAGGACACTGTACTTTGAAAATCAAAATATTTTCTTCAATGAACTGCTAAACACAGAATTCATCACTGAAACCTGCCAATTTAAGAAATAAAGTCACTAACATCTCTCAGTAGGTGTTTGTATCCAATCACTGGACTACACCTTAAGTGCATTAAATAATGCTGTGCTGCACATATGGCTCAATAAATTAACACATCCATTCTTCAATTGTTTGAGCCAGTGCTGTCATGCAGTACTCTGAATGTAATCATCTTAGCTGAATTAACAGGAAAAACACAACAAAGAACAAAATACTTGTGGACTGATTACAATACTCCTTTTGATTCTCACCCTATCTGCTTCCAAAACCAGACACTGCTTCCCAGTCCTCTGCAACTACCAGGGTCTCATATTGCCTTTATGGCCAAACTACAATGGAGACAGCTGAAAAGTGCAAAGCTTTCTGCCAGCCTCTGCAGCTCCCTTGGTGATGAAGCCACAAGAAACAATGTATTGTAATGCAGATGTTCATCGATTCCCTGCAGAATTTCAGACTAGGGAGTCCTTCACTGCCTGACCTACGGGGATTTGTACTTTACATAATATCCACTATACAGTGTATCATGTCCAAAGTGAAGCACATAGTGAATCTGATGATTCTTCCCTTGCACACACTTTGCCCAGCTATCAACTTTTTTCAGAGAACAAGAAGTCTTTTGTGCTTGAAACATAAATGCCAATCAAAATAGAACACGTTTCAAATATGTATCACCTTTCATTCGAAGTTCAATGACTTTCAAAGTCAGGCCAGTGTTCTCATGCTGGATGTACGGAAGTACAAAAAATTTAGGAAGACACTGGATCATTTTCAAGCCTACCTAGTTGTCCTAGTTTTGGCCAAAGCCAGGGATAATTCTGCAGTCTGGAGCTGTGTGTGTGTCCATGTTGTTATTCTATATCATGCACATCGTCACTGGGGGTGGAAGTAAGGGATCCTTGCTTCCAGGAAGGAGGGGTGCGGCTTGTGGTTGGGAAGAAAAGGTAGCACATGGAGGCTGTGCCAGCTGTTTTGCTCTTTGTCTCAGGGTTGCGCTGCATTGATGAGCATTTTCCATGTAAAACACCCTCTCTGACATGCACTGTTGTTATTAGGATTGTCACTGGAACTGTTGATTTTTTTATCTCATTGCTGTTCCTACTAGTTTTTGCTCAAGGCATAATCTCTGCCTTTTGTATCTCCCACTGGAGGGGGGGAAGAGCAAACGTTGGGGAGGGAGGGGCACTAAATTAGGGACTTTCACTTCGAAACCATGATCATAATCCAGAAACTCGCCCACCTGAAGATCAAGATGGTCTCCAAAGAGCAATTTGCACCTAACACACTGAAAATCAAAGATCTTGCTATGTCAAATAAATATTTCACAAATGGGTAAATAAAGAACCAGAAATAGTAAATGAATGGAATGCCATTAAAAAAAACCAACTTATAGATTTTAAGGTTCTAGGTAGTTTCACTTTTTTGAAGTGTTTGGACTTGGATAAAATGAAGTTTTGAGTATGAAAATATTCTAAAAGGTTAACTGTTTAAAAAATTGAAGTTCTCAACGTGTGAACTGTATATAAAAGATTTTACTTCTAAACTAGGCTAATTTCTATAGCAACTGATTTTAAATTAAAATTCACATATATATGTTAACAATAACAACCATATATTAATAATATCAATATACAATATATCATATAGAACATGATGCTAATAATATAATTATAAGGAAATGGCATTTCAATTGAGAAAATAGTTGGAATGCTTGACAAGAGCTCCAGTATTCAGTGATGACGTCATTGGGTTTTGATATTTTAGGTTGCAAGTCAAATGAGACAATCCATGTCTCCAGGTTTACAGAATCCTACAATATTTGGATCTCTCATCATGAAAGGCATACTACAGAAGTCACCTACAGCGAGTGACATCATAACAAGAAATATGTCTCAGTTTTCAAAATTTATTACTGCCTATTCTTATGAATTTTGAGTAATTATTTTACACCTCAATTTTCTCTTCAAGCTTTGGTGACCACTATTTCTGGCTAAAGGGCAGAATTTAATTTTGTCAGGTGTGACCATAAGAGAAATTTCTCCCCATCTACTACACATGCTCAGCGTAGGTCATACAACAGCCTCTTTCCTAGAAAAGTCAAAACTGCTCATGGGAAAGACGACAGCAAAGGTTTGGTTGCTCCTTCCATGTGAATTGACCCAGCCACTCTCACATTCTCATCCTTCAGGCCCCTGCAGAGAGCAGTTCACCAACAGTATCAACTGCCTTGAACAACAGACAACCTCTGCACTAAGTATGTCAAATGTAAATAAAGGCTTCATTACCTGTGGCAGAGAACAGCTCCGGGCGTGGAGGACACGTACAGCCACGGTTACTTGCTGGGAGCTTCCTTAGCCTTTAATCAGGTGCCACCACACAAACTACCTCTGGAGAACATTTCCTGAAATGCTTCAGCTTCTGCACCTTGGGATCTACTTGGGAAGAGTGCCTGCTGGCCTCAACCAAAATCATGTCAGGGACCATTTTAACACTTATTTCCTACTCCAGTTCTGTCACTACTGAATATATTAACACAGAAGCAGCATATTTTTCCTTCCCCTTCTTAGACCTGCACCTTCTCATTATGAAGCAAATACTCTCATCACGTAAAAAGTTAGATTTGAGACCCAGAGAAAGGTCTGCAGAGGAAGCAGCTGTCACAGAATAATCCAGCAACCCCAGCTGGTCACAGCAAGATTGACATCCTGGTGCTCCTATAAATGGTGCCAGGGTGCACACTAAAAATTATTTTTTAAAAACCACATATTTAAATACCAGTTCTTGCAATCAAGACTGATAATTATTCAAAATCCTGCATTTAATGCACAGGTGTGGTAACTCCTTAAAACAGCACCAGTACCATAACGCAAACCACAAGACAGCAGTCCACGAGCATTTGCACCTCCCTTAACAGAATTCAAGTGTCAAAACAAGACCTGCAGTGCAAAGGTTAACTCGATGACTGTTAGACCCTTACTTTTGTTATTCTATGTCCAAATGGCCCCCTCCTAGTTCCAAATTGTTGATGGAAACCAGATCAAGATCCAGAGAAATCCTTCCCTGCTTCAATAAGGTTCCCTCCAAACCCCTGGAGCCTGGGAGCCCAACTCTCTGCTTTTAATCCAATATCCACTTCACTAAAGAAGATTTATTTAGACTGCCTCTTGTTTCATTAAGGGTTCCAAAAGTCTGTGGTGATTTTTGACATTTTGTTATAATGTTTCTGTGACCCCCCCCCACCCCCTCCTCACATACCACACCACCCAGCCTCATTTTCATATGGATACAAAGCATCAGGATAAAATGATGGTTCATTATAGTGGTACAGAGCTCTTATCTTCATCCGGCAAGAGTCATTTCCTTCCAAAGATTGAAATGCAAATGTGAAAATTAATGATAACTGCATTATCTGATAGCAGAGATAATACCGATTCACTGTCAGAGTAACACACAGTCGTTCTATGATTTCCTCTGCTTCTTCACAATATTCTTCTTACTGTCAGACTATATCTATGGTTAACTATGTTTCATGGATTTTTGTTAATTTACATCAAATAGCATTTCCAAGATCTTAAATCTACCACATTTCCCCAATCAAAAAGGAAACAAAATCAGGACAGTAATCTCCAAGTCCTTCTTAGGACTGGTTTAAAAAGGAAGAAAAAAGAAAAAGAAGTAAAAGGGCAGGGGGGGAGGGGGAAGGCTATCATTAATGTCTATTTCCATCTTGCAGTGGTCTACAAACCACTCTATATTATACAGCTTTGCTATGTAACCCAAGCTTTTTATAGTACTACTAAATAATGCAGAGTAAACCCTACAATCAATATATATTTGCAGTGATTCTTATGAATGGCTACAGGAAATCTATATAGAAAAGCTTTTCAAACTACCTTTCATAGCAGGTAAAAATGTGAATCTGCCATGCCCAATGTTCACTACAATTTTCTAATCCGCAACTCACTAAAGCAACACACCAGAATTCATATGAAAGCCTGTTTCTACTTTTATTGAATAGTAACAGCAGCATAGCTCAATGCTACATCATTTTGAAGTGCTATTTCCACTCTACTATTTCTCTTAAAATTTCTGATACATTTTAAGAAAAACACCAACCTGTAAGAGTAATTAAAAGAAACAATAATGTGCTATATTTAGCTATCTTTAATACTTTTTTCTGATACATGTGTATGAGCGATGATGAGTCTGCTGAAATGAGTAACATGATTTGCAACTTCATTCTGATTTACCACTGCCAATAGCAGAAGTCCTGTTGATTTACTGAAGGCAGAACTGTACACTTGGAAAACTTTCCCTTTATGTGGAGATGAAGACAAACAATACATGAAAAATCACCATGAAATACCAATAAGGGTTTTAGGTCTTATTTTACACTGTGTGTTCGGCTTTTCTTTTGTTTTTTTCTTTTTTTGGTTGGTTTTTTTTTTCTCATTTTGGACATGTGGAAAAATCATATTTTCTCATTTTGTAAGCAGAATTCAGGTACAATTCAAAAGAACTTCTGAGACTGACTTTTAAGCTATCCCATTCTCAAAATCAGCACATTCTATAAGAAAACGATGCACCCTTATGACTATAAAAGTAACAGCTCATATAAGGAAGAGATCCAATTCTTCCTTAGAACCAAGTCTTTTGTGAGTGCCATTAATTTCACCTTTGGAAATGCCCTATATTCAGTTCCTCAACTGGTAGCAATGTTTCTCTGCCTTAAAAGCCAGATACAACTTTACTGATGGCTGAAGCATTCATTGTTTGTTGGAATTGCAGGAAGGAAAAGAATGGAGCGCACAGGATGGTGCACTGGATTTGGAAAAACATTTTAGTTTAGACAGTACTAGAAAATTTTGTCCCATCTGTCAACAGGGAAAAACCATTCCCTTCCATGTTACAGATCTGTATATGTTGTCTTCAAGTCTACTCTTTTGTTTTATTACTACAGAGTAATTGAGAAATACAGAATAGAGAAAAGCACAAGAAGTTATCATTCTTAACACAGTTTTAGTGAACAGTTATTGAAGAAATAAAAATTGGGAATTGCTTATATGAGGCCTGCTTGTACTTATTCATTATAAATGCACCCAAATAGTACAATATTTATAAAAGCAATAGACAGTATACTCATTTATTAATTTCATTTTAGTTACAAGGAACTATCATGGTCAGTCAGTGTAATTTCTGCCCAAGTGAAATCTATCTCATTTTAAAAGTCCAGCGGTTACCACAGAACTTGATCATGTTCTTTAGGAAAGCACCTCATCCTGAATGCAAATATTTCTAATGACAGATAAGTGACTTTTCATAAAACATTTCAATAATGACTTTTTAAGCACTAAAATCCATTCTTGGTGTCTGAAACTGTGGAGCTTCAACATCCATTTAATCTTCTGATACTTTGCTAGAAAGAGGTGCCCATTGTTATCAGATTTTCACTCTGAATTTAAAGTAGTTTGCAATCAGATTGTCCTTCAATATAACTTTAATATATCTTTGGTAAAACAAATAGGGAAAGGACCTAGACTTTTCCATAATAACAGTCTTTTCAACTTTTTAGTGGCTCTTCTCTAAACCTGTTACAAATTTTAACATCATTGTTGAAATGTGACCACAGGACACAGAACCCAGTTTCAACATCAAACAAGACTGCTGACCAGACAAGCAAAGTCACCTGAGAAGCCAAACATACCCTTTAGCCAGAACCCTCTCTTTGGGCTTTTTGGGCTCAACCTTAGTTCACTAAATCTCAAGACTTTTTCAGAGACCCTACTTTCTGATGCTCCTATAGGTCTTTTATAACTGTAATAATTCTATAAAAATACTTATTTACCTTCTCATAAGCATATAACTTTAATTACTCTGAAACTGGAATATTTCTAACATGGCAAGTTATTTAGGTCTGCCAATAGCAATGTCTACCCATTATTCAACATTATTTAAAATTTTAAACATATTGCAAATAACTAAATATACTTTAGCTCACATTACATATTATGTTGGTTTTACAAGACATATTTTTTCTAAGCCTGTACAGCTTGGCATTCCTACTAACCCCCTCTTAAAAAAAGCATCTTTGAGTACTTATCCCCTTATTTCCAGTGGGACCACTGCTGTGTGGACAAGTCTGTCACTACCCACACCAACTTTTACTGGTTTTGAACACATTTAAGAAATCATGTCAAAAGGTTTTTGGAACTGAAATCGATCACTAAAGCTGGGTCATTGAGCTCCTAAAAAATTTAAATTCGAACCATCAGACTGCTTAAATTAGCTAGTACAGAAGTACAGCCACCACATACAATTAAATAGGCTTTCCAGCACAAATATTTTAAGCAGACTAGAAATAATTACTTTACCTTTTTACCTGGCCCCTCTAACTATTGAGTCATGACTTGTAATAGATCAATACCAATCTTCTAATTATTTTTTTCTTACCACATTTTAAAATGTCATCTCACTGATATTATGGAAGCTACTGATAGATTTTTAGGGGCTTTTTTTTCCTCTCTTTTTTTCTTTCCTTTTAGCTTTGTATTACAGTTCCTAGCATCTGCTTACATCCACTTGGATTTTTCTGGTTTGTTTTTTTCAAAAATTATCTTTTAGGTAATATCAACATTGCCTTTATTTTCATTATAGCTTTTGGAAAGTCTAAAAATTGTTCTTAAGTTATAATTCATACTTTTGTTTCACACCTTTTCTCCTTTTTCATGGAGTTCTATATTTGCTGTCTTTTATAACGACAAGTATGGTAGACTGAACTTGTATCTACTACTGCAAGCATGACCACTGGATAATGATGAACAAGCATTCACTTGCAAATCTGTAAACAATTTCTCTTTCAAGATGCCATAGAATATGTAATTTTCTTATATTTGACTTAACAACATTTTATTTGAGGTGCCCAGTATCTAAAATTTTCAGAGATTTTAAGGAACTCCTGCTATGGAAGCATGAAACATACATTCTGCAGAAACCAGAATGATCATATTCTCTAATATGATGGGTGATCTGTAGAAGCCTTGTAGATCTTCCTGTTTATTGTGTCTTAAAGCATTGCCCTCACGTGCATTGACATTGTAACAAGAACACAAAGCTACAGAACTATGTAACCCCATGTACCAGGCAAACAGGAGACATAAGGCCATAAAATGACCTCTGCTTCCACATTTAAAAAATAAGTCTTTTTACATAAAATGCATGTAAATCCAGTCTTGCTGTTCTTGCTTTCTATTCCTTGGACTTTTGCTTGGACTTATTCTGTTGGCTAGAACAGAATAAGGATCAGGTCCTTCACTGTGTGTTCATATACAATCTATTGACCTAAGTTTCCATTATTTCAGAGCAGTTTTACTGAACAGGAATTTTTAAAAACTGAAGAACAGTGAGGGTAGTTGAAAAACATTCAGGTAACTCTCAAAGTGGATACACAGAATAGGCATCTGAAATTCCTTGATGGTCAATGAAGGTCACAAGACTGATCTGAAATATTGCTTCAGCAGAAACTCTTTGAAGCTACAGCACATTTAATTTCTACACAAAAAATATTCTAATTTTGAAGACTTAAGAATGCATGTGAGTCACTTAACAATTCAAATTTCAAACAAAATAAAACTCTAATTAATTTCAGAAGCTTAATTTTTCAGTTCTTGGCAAGTACTTGCTCTGAAAGTCACAATATGTTCCCTTAGTGCTAAAAAAAGATATAAATTATTAAAATACCAAAACAGCTCTACTATTTATATAAATTCCTGAGTTTTCACAGTTCACAATATCAGTTGACAGCAACTGGTATCATGCAGAACACGGTTGTTGGATTCTGAGAGGTTCCACCTCTTAGAGATGGAACTTTGCTTACCAGGGAAGGTAAGGAGACCAGAGACAGCTCAGATAACAAAAAACGTGTGATCATCTGCCCTTTGAGGTTGTGCCTCTACTGACAGTGGGCAAATTGGTTGAATCAAAGTTTTCAATGGCTCTGTTTGTGCTGTGCTAAAATGTGTTCCTAAATAAGCAGAATATTTCATGCTTTGTTGTTCTGGTTCTTTCCAAAAAACTGAAATATGTTATATTTGTACTGCATGGTTGAAAATGACCTTCTGTTGATTGCTTCTTTTTCCATGTCAATAGCAACCAACTTCATTTCATGTGTGATGGAGACTATGGGATGTGGTATATATCCATTTCTTTTATTATATGTATTATACCCTTGTAAAGAATCAATATTTAAATAAAATATAGATCCTGGTACTGGTAGTCATCACTTTTCAGAAATCAAAAGGAATTTTCCAACATTCAGCTTTGATTTCCATCTTATCCCATGTCAAAGCTATCAATAAATCTTACAAGAAGTACACTCATCCTAGTGTTTAACTGATTTTTTCCCAACAAAATGAAACTTTTACTCCACAGTGTCAAAAAGATCTCAGAAACTTCTGAATAAGGCAGCACATATAAAAAGCAGTAACAGCCCACAAAAAGCAAATTCAACTATGCTGAAAAACACTTAAAAATGCAATAAAAAACTACAAATTTCAGGTAGACTTTATTTATGATGAAATTAAAAACAAGTCATATGGTAAATACTGAAAGCCTTTAAATCCCCTATGCAGCTAGAAAAGCCCATTGTGCTACATCCACATATCTATTTTGCATTATTTTACTTGTATTAGTAGCATAATACTAAACCTTGTTGTCATATAACAGTACAGTGCTTTATATAGAATATCAAGTTCTTTGTGTATTATCATGAAAAACATTTTAAATGAAATCATAATAATTAGATATACTATGTCTTCATTTTTGTTTGCATTGTATTTTCCAGCTACTGGTTTCAGTAAATTGCCATTAGTTTTGTTCTTCTCTTCATGAAGAGCATACAGTAATTTGCAAAATCAAGCAAGGATGAAAATGTGATTGAAATATAGGAATTTTTCTAATGAAATATTATTACTGCATTATAAATTATTGATAGAACAGTTCTAGAACTCTCTTCTGATGTGCTCATCCTTTTGAGGGAAAATTTCCGTAAGAGATACAGCTATTGCTAGAGCATGTTTGGCTTCAGATGCACATTTTGCAACAGTTTTATTAAATTATGGTCAATATAATGGATTTTTAAGGCCTATTCCCAAGTCCATGCCCATGAAAACATTGCATTCAACTGCAGAATCGCCTAATTGAGAAATACAATTTACCCCTTTGCCTTAGGTACTTTTACAGTACAAGAGAGGTTTTACATATTTATATTGAACAGATACTTGAAAGTATTGCCATATTACCATTACATCTTAGCGATGTTATGCTTGTACCATCTTCACTTACAGAAAATGTTACCTTTTAATGCGAAGTTCTAACGCTTCATTGACTGCAGTCTGATCTCTTTTTCCACTGAAACCAATGACCTGGTGTGCTACATGATTTCTATCAGGCTCAAACAGGTAAAAAAAAAGCTCCTTGAAAATGTTAGTAGACATCATACCTATTTGTTAAGGTAAACATGTTGCTAAATGTTGGCACAAAGCTTGAGAAGAGACCAAAGCATCTGAGTGGTCTTCTGACCTCAGAAAACAGAGCAGAAGTGCTTCTCCCTTAATTCAATTATAGAAAAAAGAACTTACTGAGAGATTTTAATCCTAAAATTCTAAGCAGCAAGAACATTTTTCTTTTATGTCAAGCAAGTACATAAGGCATTTTATGTTGAACAATTTACAAAATGGTATAACAAATGCCATGTTTTTACTCAAGAACTTCATCTTAGTACTTACCTGTCAATATCCTGGAACCCAAAGGATCATAAAAGAGACAGTCCATTAAAAATAAATGCAAAGCATAATAATCTACTAAAATAATGCAATTAACGAATACTGAAGTCTAGTTCAAAAAATTTCTCTTGGCTTTCAGTTGATTTTCCCTACCTGGCCCATCCCAATCTTCAGTCTCCACAGCAAGCTGCCCTGGTTTCTCTGACCTTGCATCACCATCAGACTCTGCTGCCTCCTGGATGCCTTCTTCATTGCCTGAAAAAACATCAAAAAAATACAGCATTGACATATTCCAATAGTAACTTCCAAGCAAAGCTCCTATAATATCCAAACAACTGCTTACATGCCTAAGTGAAAACATATCCATGTCTATAAACAGAGAGAAAATTAAAAAAAATATTAGACATGTAAACATTTGTGAGTTCCCACTGACTCAGAGAAGCCGGGAGTATCCAGTACTTCCAGTCCCACAGAGAGAAAACCTTGGAAAACAGTGTTTACTCCATATGCTTAAAAAAACAGAATCAAAACTTGCACCTAATTCTGTAAAGCAAAGTACATTAAGTCACTGAGTCTGTATGTGCAAAGAAGAGAAAGAAATCAGCTCGTGACCCCCAGGAACGTGCACTTTCAGTTAGGGGTTTTCTTGAACTGACACCTCAATGCTTCTTATGCATTGCAGATAAATGACACTCAGAACAAAAATATGGTCCACTAAACATTTTGGTTTTTCACACAGCTAGTAAAAAGCTAATCCATGGTATTTCATCATTTAAGGAATTTGCCCTTAAAGTCATAATATACCAGCAGGTCTCTAAAGTAATTTTCTCCCTATCAAGCTTTATTTAAAGAAATGCAACATTTCTGATGAATTTTTTGGATTTTCACCATCCAGAAGTACCTGAAAATGTCTGTCTGCCTTCCTTTACTACCCACTACAAGGTCACATACAGGACATACAGAAAATTAAGATAGGGTTAAATTTTTAGACATGACCATTTAATTTTTTACTTGAAGAACTGCTTGTTAAAAGTCAAGTTTTCAGGTAAGCAAGCCCCACACCTAAATAGTTTGAAATAACCACTATGAAACCTATATTGAAGATTAGGTGTTCAGATACTAACACAAAGCACTCTGGCCACAGTAACACATTACATGACATCTCTAAAGGCTTTTCCAGGTTTGGATTTTACTCATTTGTAGATTTATTTTTTTAATACTAACCCATCCAAGAAACTCATGCATAGGAAGACACTAAGAAGAACTGAAAGAAAAAACTACGCAATTAACTACTTCAGTCAAATAGGACTGACTATGGTTGATTTTTTTTATCAAACTTGAAGGACACTTGTTAGAAAATGATCTCCCACAAAAAAAGTGACAGCACTAGAAAAAAAAATACTGTGTATTTTACTAACTGAAAAATCAGACCTTTTGTTGATTTAACAACAGGAGACCAAGAAGGAGCAAAAAGCACAGCAATTAAGCAGTAACTTGTAATTTTTTTCCCACTCATGATAACAAAAGCTTTAATTAGCAACATAGGTAAAGAAATGTGATTACAACAAACTATGCCAGATCCCCATACGTTATCACTGGAGCTATATTTATACCAGATAAGATTGTGACCCAGAATTTTCAAGTACATGATTATATACAAACACCATAAAGTATTAACTTCATGTGCACACGTAACATCTTGTAATAATACATTCTTCCTCGCATTCATAAAACACAGTTTTTCAAATCTGAAGTCTAAGAGCCTGACAAACTACTAGTCACACAAACACAATACTATAATCACTCCAGAGTTTGATTACAAACTATAGTTCAGTGAACCTGTGGTACTAAAAACATAGTCCAGAATATTCATATGCACATGTAGTGTGTAAAATAAAACTTGAATACAACACAAATACCTAGTATAGTTTTTGTGTTAAATTGACTGTGCAACTGTAGCCAAGTATTTAAAGTTCACACGCTTCAGTTCCATCTGAAGTTACCTTTCATAAGAATGTTCTAAATATACTCATGTGCTGAAAAAGCTATCAAGTTTCTGCTAAGCAGTTTTAGCAATCTTATTTTTTTAAGCAAATAGCCTATTTTGAATTAGCATTTGCATAGTTACTTTGTAGTAATCAGACCTCTGATTTCTTTGGGTGGACTGAAGAACCTATTGGACAATTTTACCTTCATTTTTCTATATTCATAGCAACCAAAAGAAGTAAAAATTTGTCTTTCATTGGAGAGACACAAAAGCAATTTTTCCTAAGTTCAGACATGGCATGATCAACTCCGGTTTTCTCAAAAATGTTAGAAAGCAATTCACAGCAAGGGCAATTCTTGTTTTCTAACTCAGTAGGTATTACCAACACAGACAGTTCTTAGAATATTCTTTGTATAGAATGCAAATGTTTTTCTTCCACTGTATATAACAGAGCTGTATGTACTAAACCAGAACAGTAACACCAAATTCTAGAAACAGTAGCTCTTTTAGACAGAAAAGAAGCATAGATAATTGGACAATTTAACCTCCAAAGTATTGAGTTCTTCCAGGCTGTAATATATACCAACCTGGTGTTAGCTTGTAAACTTCAGCATTCTTCCAGTCAGTGCAACTAACCAGAATATAAACAAATGAAACTCTTAGAATTAAAAGAGGACAAAGTTAAGTGAAAAGATTTGACTGGAAAGCAAAAGGACAACTAAGAGACAAAAACTACAGTACACGGTAGTTGGGAGTACTCCCAAGTATTTGGAAGACGAGGAAAAATCTGAAACATATATTAGCAGATGACTTAACTTTCCCTTAACTTGCCTTTTCAGCGTTTCATGAAGGTACAGCGTTGCATGGTTTTTATAGTCAAGTTTTAATGAATTGACGCATGTCTTGTGCAAGTAGAGTAGATAAAATGTGGAGAATTTACATTAAAGAAAACTTTATTTTACATCTAGAAGCGTTCCTAATTCTTGCCATTGATATTTTTTATTATCCCCAGCTCCAAGTGCATGCATTATACACCTGAAATATCACCACACTGATTTCTGCTGTTCCCCCACACTACTCCAATCTGCTTGTGAGACCAACAAATGGTACATCACTGTCAACTTCCGAATCCACCAGGCAGTGAAGTCTATCCCAGGCTCAGCTGAGCATCAAGGGGAGATTGAAATGGGCAACCAAGACAATCCATTTGGTGCTGTAGACACTGTTACTTTAAAAAGCCAACAGGAGGCTTAGTAGAGGAGTTGATAACAAAGAAGGTCCCCCAAGCTTTTTTTATTTTTTTTCCCCATACTTAAAGCTATTTTAGCAGCTAACTTTTGTTTAGCACAAAGGAGTTTATTTCCTTTCAGAATTTCTTTCCATTGTTTACTCTTTCTGTTCAGTCACTGACTACCTTTCAGTCTCATTATCATTATTTTTTTATATTTATTTTAGAACTGATTACATTTTTCTCCAGTTTACAGGTGTAGACATTTAACTGGATCCAGAACATTAATTATTTCTTTCTTCCAAGTCCAATCAAGTCCTTTTTGCCTATATATACTACCCATTTGCTACTGACTTGTTGATTCCTTTCTAATCCTATTATTTTGGGTTTTCTCACACTTTTTCTTACTTTGTATTTAAGTTAAAGGATAAGTACTCTTCTGTTTAAGCAGGTTTTAGCAGTTGCTTCTTAGCAACCAAGCCTGGTAAGTGAATTCTGTCCTTTAAGCTATGTTCAGCCATGAGTCAAGCAAATCTACTGGAGTTTCCACTATTTCTCTATACTTGGTAATAAAGTTACACTTTTGTGTAACTTTGGCAGAACTCATCACCTCTAACCTTAGATGCCTGAAAGTTCAGGTGGTCCAGACTACCTACGTAGACACTCTTATAGGCAGGGAAAAGAGAAACCTTGTGAGTGATTCCTCCTATTCTAGGATGCCTGAGATACGAGACCCCTCTTGGTGACTGAGACAGCTGAAATGAATCATCCTCTTAAACACACAGCTTAGACTAGGAACCTATCTTTAGTCAGCTAAAGTTGGGGGAAACAAATCTCTGACTTATGCTGAAATGCTGAATACACAAAATACTACTTAACTAAGAGGAAAAAAAAACCCATCTTATTCAAACAACTTCTATGTGTAATGCGGATAGAATTTTCATCTTGACCTTATAATTTCTCCCTAGCATTGACTGTTTCTGTTGTTTTTGGAAATAGTTCAAGTTTTTTTAATGTGGTTTAAATAGCCTGATGTTTATCCAATAGACAATTCACTGTAATTCAAGGCGGTAAAATTGGTCAGGAAACCTTAAGACTGTAAAAGAAACATATTACCAGAAACACGAGAGAGAGAACTCCAACTTCTCTGACAACACTGACAAGTAGGAAAAGAGAGACTTGAATATTAACAAGTAATTTCACTTTAATCTTTTTAACAAATTAAAGACTTCCCAATTTGTACTTAATCAGCTTGTACCACAAGTAGTTGTGGTATTTTATAGAAGCACATGGGTTAGCAGTTCTTCTCAATCCTGCTGTTTTAATCCATGTTGTTCCTATCAGTATTAGGCTCTTACAGAAAGTCTCGTACAATATAACTATTGAACTATCTTGACTAGGAATGTTATAGCCCATGTTAGGCACTCTATAATGTATTTTGCCATCAGCTACATCAACAAAGTATTTTTAACAATGAACAGTTCAGAACTGACAGATCTACTTTCTTGTTCACAACTGCTTATCACGGCACAGATATCATGGATGTTTACCAGGTGCTTCCTATAGTTCGGATACCTTCACAGAAGCCGCTCACAAAAGATAAGGTCATAAAAGAGATGAAAAACGTGCAAGCTTCATACACTCATGGTTTTATCATCAGACAAAATAGCTTTGGGTGAAGGACTGTACCAGTCACAGAAAGAACACAGCAGCCTCCGTTAGAGTGAGAGAACAATAAAAGTTTGAAATTCAGTTTGTCTTCCCTCTTCCTGGCAGCATAAATGTAAACTTAAATTGTTAACATCCTCATACAGCTGTTCAGAATGAAACATCACTTCTCAATTATAATAATTCAGTTCAGAAATAAATTGTTGCAAAGCCTATATCACTCTGTATTGCCAACAGAGAAAATAGATACAATGCAAAGACTTAGGGTAGACTTTCATTTGGCAAGGACATAACCTCATGGATGGTGACAGACCAGTGTGACTGGCTTTGAAAGGGGAGGGGGGGTCTGCTCCTTTCCGCCACAGTCCACAGTGGCAGTAATTCTAGATCCAACCAAACAAGGATTCTGAGACTACACATACGAACTAGATGCCAGGGCTTTAGAAACTACAGATCAGCAATCAAAAACTGTCCTTTGTTATTCCCTTTATCTCCATGTCTGCAACCAGTAACAGAGCTTACACACACTGATAATCCTGCTCTCGAATCCTAAGAAACACACTGTAAGCTGAGGACTGTTACCAGGAATCTCTCTTCAAAAGCCATGCTCAGTAACTTTGAAATAAACCATATACAACTTAAAATACAAATATGTAATTCATTCAATGTAACTTACTTCTTAGCAGCACACACTATCAAAATTCTTAAGAATACCAGTGACATGTAATAGGCCTTAACTAACCTTCCTGTGGATCATCTCTTTTCAAAATATTCTATGTATATATATTTAACTACAATTGTAATGGCGATACAGGTTTCAGCAGATATAAATCATTCTGGGTATAAAATAATGCAAAAATAATTATATAAGCTTTTGGAATGGTAACAGAACTGTGAGAATAAAGATACTAAATAATATGGGAGGGGGCATTTCCATACTTTGTTACATTTACTAAATTATATGAGGACAAGATAAACAACTACAGTGGGTACAGGGCCATGCAAATGGGTTCACACTGCAAGCTTTGCAAGGCCAGAGAGACAGAGGAAGAGATCTGGTGCTATCACTACCAGACTGTTATCAATTCATCTGACATAGATATCAGAAATCATTTCAGTGAAGCCCATAAAAATCAAGAGACACATCCTACTCTACAAATACAGAAAGTATGAGCAAAATCTGGCTCTCAGATAATTGATTTGGTAACGTACCTGAAAGAGACCAGCACTCGAACGAGTTAATCTACTACATTTTATTTCAGATTATATTAATCACCTCAATACTTTGTTTCTTTGCAAACAATTATTGTTTTCTGTCATGCTGATTAACAATCTTAATTTCTCCTGGGACAAACCTCATTTGAAATAACTGTATGTTTCCATTTGCCTTAAGCACTCCTAGAATTATTTGTCCAGCAAGTTTCAAAAACAATGCATTGTCTCCCTAAGTTTTAGGATCGGTCTGTGAATATTCAAGTGTTGGCAAGTGTCCACATATGTGCAAGCCTTTAACTCTCCAAAATAGTGGTATGAAACTATTTTGGTTTCTAATAAAACCACCACTTTGTTTAATAAAATGACATCTTGACACATTACATCTCAGCACAGTGATCATGTTAAAAGCAGTGTCAATTATTTCTAACCATTTCAGCTACAGCAGTTTTCTCCTGGGATGAGACACTGCTGTGCAGCACATTCATCTAGACTGAGTCTGGCCTTCCTCCTTCTCTACATGTTTGATATGTTCTCATTATCGCCACTGTTTGCTTTTCAAGTCCTTTCAAGACAAGGATCACTCATTCAAATATATTTCCTTCAGAACAGTGAAAGTGTTTTCTAATTTGTATTCCTGACTTTCTTTTTATTAATGGGTTTATATATATATATATATATATATATATATATATATATATATATATATATAATGCACACACATATATTCTAATTTTTAGGGAGAAACTCTAAACACTGGCTACTCAAGAGCTTCTATCAATTTTTTAAAAAAGGAAAAAAAGTCTCGCATCTTTTCAATCTTTCCCCATTAAAACTTCAAATACAAGAACTCTATTAGACATATGCAAGTACTAGCCTGGGGTTCAAACTACATAGCTCTAAGCACTTGATTAGAAAAGCAGCAGAAGCACATTTTAAAAGATATTTACATGCCACAAATAAAGACTGTTGCTTAATATAATTTTCCAAAGATATTTCAATGGAAATGAACAATCCATGATTCTAAACCAGCCTGCAGCAGAACAGAGATTACTTCAGAGAAATTCTACCAAGTTTCAAATTCTAAGTTTGAAGGCTCTTCTGCAATTTCATATTTCAATTTAATTATATAACATTTCTGTTCCATCTCTATTGCAGAAATATTCAATCTCCTGTAAGAATTCTCATCCAACCAAAACCACCTCATTTTATACTTTGCAGCTAAAATCATTATCATCTATGAATCCACTTTTCACGTGACTTCCACATATGACTACAAAAATAGCAGCAATAGGTATCTGTTCCTACACAGTGAAACCTTAATTTACTTTGTTGAAAACAACTGGATGTTTTTATTTGAAATAATCAACACTTCAGATGGTTCAATACCAAAAGCAGCCAATTCCCTATCATTACAGGTGTGTTCCCACATACATGTTTTATTACACATGATTTCAAAACCAGTTTAGGCTTCTGTGAGTCAAACCCAAGAAAAAGACTTAGTAGTCAAAAATACGTGCTTCTTTTTCTCTATCCAGCAATAATAGTTGTCTTATTAATATTTATCCAATGATGACATAAATGTGGCATTTGCTTTACTTATTTTTACTGATCCTTTCAGAGTTAAATTACTGCAAATATACCCATATAGTACACAAACTGTGAGCAAATCTACTTTCTGGGTCTAGGTGGACAAGAATTTTTTCAGTAATGTCTTAGAACTCTTCAAATGTATTCAGGATTTTTGTGTCAGAGCCACCAAATAAGACAAAAAAGAAGACAAAGTGGACTTTCACTATAAACAAAATTAGAAACAGATGCACAGTACACATGAGCTAGGAACATGTGAACAGGTTAAATCTGTCATTTTGCATTTCATGTTTTAAAGACATTTAC
Organism: Prinia subflava; assembly: GCF_021018805.1. Lineage (NCBI taxonomy): Eukaryota > Metazoa > Chordata > Aves > Passeriformes > Cisticolidae > Prinia > Prinia subflava. The sequence continues at coordinate 19,260,573 of NC_086247.1, forward strand.
CCTTATTAATTTGCAATTCAAATTCTCTCAAATTTGACCTCAAATTTAAGTCAATCCAAGTTCAAGTTTTGTGACTTTCTAGAAAGAGGACATTACACTACTTGTTGTAACCAAATAATCCCTTCATGAATTCTATCCATAGCTGAGACAGAATTCAGAACTCCATTGTTCTTAAGAAAACCAAAATGTGCTGACTGAAAAGGCTGAAGTTGCTTTGATAAACTGCTTAAAGTTGAGTAAGCTGTTTAAGTGTTTCTTGCACTTTTTAATTCTGTACGGTTAAAATAATGTTTTCTATTTGGATCTATGTATTTATTTCTTGAAACATAGCTTTCTAGTTTCTTTTTGAGATATAATTTTCTAGTTGATGACAAATTATTTAATGTCTGGATTAGCAGAAGGGTTTGCTTGTCTAACTTAGATCAATTTCTTTATCCAACTAAAGTTGAAGTTAATGCCTACATAGGTTTAAACTGGACTGAAAATAAGGCCTGACAGGTTTAAATATGGGTTAGCAGTAAATAAAAAAAAAAAATTAAAGAATATACAATCTTGTACTTTTTGTATTGGAAGCCTTTACATGCTCTCTAGTGAATGGTGAAAAAGAAAAAAGATCACTTCAACCTTTTCAGATTATCTCTTTTCCTTTCTAGAAAGAAAACAGATGATCCTCTGAGCTCCAGTAGCAGGAAAGAATGAGAAACCATAAGAGGTAAAGTACAAGGCAAATGCTGATGTTCAGATGAAAAAGATCTCCTTTCATAAAGATCTCCTTTCATCCTGCTAGGATCCAATCTAATTCTGACTTAGCATTGTTCAAAAGCTGTTATCAGAGAATCCCCTTCCTTTTTTTGTCCACATTCAGCATCTGACAAAAAGTATGGAAGATTAGAATCACAGAATCGTCAGGGTTGGAAGGGACCTTTAAGATCATCGGGTGCAGCTGTCCACCCAGCACTGTCACTGTAACCCCTAAAACCCTAAACCACAACACCCAGAGCCAGATCCAGACACCTTCTTAACACCATCAGGGATGGTGACTCCACCATCTCCCTGGGCAACCTATTCCAGGCCCCACCCTAATGCCTGGCAGTGAAAAATGTTTTTCTAATATCTAATCTTAATCTGAATCTCTCCTGCCTCTCACCCTCCCACTGCAGGCATGGCAGAAGAGACTGAACCCCATCTACTGCAGCCTCCTGTCACGTACCTGTAGACAGTGACAAGATCACTCGGCCTCATCCTCTAAAGTTGTTTCAGCTGAATGTGATAAACATAAGGGAACCCTTACTTTGGGGAAAATGAGAATCCAACAGTGTCACAAGCATGCAGACAAGTCGGTAAGAGGTAACTATTGCATTCTTGGAAGGAGTAGTGCTGTGAGTTCTTATGCATATTCTAGTTATCCTAGGAGATGAAAATAGATACATGCCCTCTTCTGTCTCTGATTACCAAAACCAATTAATGTATCCTCATTTAGTCAGAAGGTCTACGTAAATAAAATGCAATGAATTAAAATAATCTAAAAAATTTAAAGGAATATGAGCTCCAGCAGAAGGGAAGTATTGCCAGGGAAAGATAATGTCAGGCGCAGGGAGGGGGGGTGTCTGGTGCCAAGCAAAGCCGAGGGCTGTGCAATCACCTCTATCAGTGCTCTATCAGTGTCTACACTCCAGCCAAATCCAGAGAAAACAAGGAGTCAAAGATTCAGGTCAATAAGCTTATAGGCGATTTGCACAAACTGCTCCTGCAGCAAGGTAAAAAACAAAGTCATATTGGCTTTTCTTTTTTATTCCTTCTCTTTGAACTCCTTGGTCCAAACACACCCTCGAAATGTCAGTGTTATATGCAAGAATTTAAAGAGCTGAGCTTCTTAATCCTGTTAAGAAATAAGAACAAAGTTGCCTGTAAAGATCTCCTTATTGAGCTCAAAGTGATTATGGTATAGCTGCCTTCTGCTGATCCTACTTCCACTTGCTATAGCAAGTGGTTGAAATTTGTCATGAAATCCATTACTGAAAAGAAAAAAAATATTGATTAAAATGTTTCTGGTTAAAAAATGGGGAGAAAATAAAGAAAAGAAAGCATAAATCTACTGTTGATCCGGAAGCAGAAAATAGCAAGCACATTGTTAGTCACTACATGTGTAACATGAAAGAAGCAAGGAATATTTACACAGTTGCAAACAGGCACACAAAGTCATACTCCAGAGGAAAAGAGGACACACAGAAAACATTTTCAGGGTGTTATTATAGATGGTAGCATCATAGTTTTGCACATGAAGTATGAAGGGATAGATTAATACACAGATGAACTTAGCTTTGTATATGCTTTCTTTTAGGAGGACTCACACTGCAGCTATTTCTCTGAATCTCAAGCCTGGCTGCACAGTCAGGTCACATGATTCAATATAAAAAATTCCAGTCCCAAGCTGGTATGGCAGGCTAGTAACAACATACATGAGCAGGAGTATGTGTTCATGAACAGAAAACTTAGTTCAGGTCTGGAACTCATCCCTCCCTGCCCAAGAAGAATATGAGAATGTAGAACCAGGTACACATTCAGTATGCAGGCCATATATTTCCTGTGTTTCCTTCTTGCTGAATTAGAACTGTACATGAGTTTCAGACTGCACGGGATTCCCCTCATTTCCTCTCCCCCCACAAATAAAGATAAGCTATGCATCAAGAACCCAAACCACTCAGCCAGCTACAAACACCCATGGCTGCAGACATACACAGCAGTGTGTACTACAGATCATAAAATCATTGCATCCTGAAGCAATCACCCTCCACCCCACCTCATGTGTCCTCCCCAGCACCCTCTGTCACCAACTGAAGCAGAGTTAACACTGGGAAGCAGAAGCCATTTGCTTTCCCATCTGTCACCAGGAGTTTTAAGGCCACTGAATCTCCTTCCACTGAGAACTGGTGCCAATGTTGCTTTGTGATGAGGTAACCATGGAAAAACTACAACAGAAGGAACAACAGCAATAGCCATACTACAAGCAATGAACAGGAGAATTTGACACAACTGTCTTGGCAAGAAGCAAGAAATGAACTTGCCTTCTTTCACTAATTATCAGATACGGACATTCCTTCAATTGCCTCCTTCTTCTGGCAATAGTCCAACATTTGCTCTTTTGATTATAAACCTCCTCCATTTTCTTCTCTTGCCTCTTTCCTTCTGTGAACACAGCTTCTTAACCATCTACTAATCTCAAATGATCTCTCTTATCGCTTAAGATAATTTTTCTTTGAAAGTTAAACCCTCATTGAACACTTCTGCTAGGAAGGTCACAAGGAACTGTAATTTCTTGAGCCAGTTACCACCACTATCAAGTCACCAAGGCTCCTATTCTCCTCTCTGTTTGCAGAGAGTGAAAGATGTCATCATATCAGCACAGCAAACATTTTAAGTAACAGACAAGAACTTCATTCCTATTTCTCCTGAAGGTATCTAGGCAGGATGACAGCAATCAGAGAGCAATCAGAAAATCAACTATAAACTACTTCATCGCACAAATGTTCTTCATTTAGAACCTTGACTTTCACCCCATCTCCTTCAACTTGGCCTTTGTATTGTTCTGTTGTTTTCCCTCTCCTTCTATCTGCCCTTCTGCAATTATTAGCCCTATCACACTTCTCATCTCTTTCAGCATCACCTTATTTTCTTATTCCAACCTACAGTAGACAAAATTTAATCTTATGTCCTATCCCCTAGCTTCCAAATCCAGCCTATCCTTGTTCTGCATGGGAGATAGGCTACTTTCTCCTTACACAGACTGTTGAAATACTGACATTTAAGTAATAAATTTTCTACATCTGAATTTCATCTGAATTAATCCTAATCTGATACAGACTCTGACTCCAGATGCCCACTGATTAAAAAAATATTCAGCAAGGGATATTCCAGGCTAATAAAGTCTTTGTGAGGACAGCATCATCAGATACTCCCTTTAGTGGCAGTATGGTAATTTGTGGTAACTAAACATAAATAGCAATTTTCAAAGGCTGTTTTCAAACTGACAAAATGTAATGGAATATCATCAAGGCTACCTTCCACGAAGTTTTAGTTTCTACTTCAAACATAGAGATCAGTGCAGATTTGTAGCAGAACACCACTATCTTGTTTGCTAAATACTCCCTTTCTCCTAATCTCACTGTCAAAATTGCAAACAAATCAAAGTTAACTCTCATCAATTATGAAGCTCTCCATCCAAAAGGTTAAAAAAAATGAGAGTTGGAAGCTTAAAGCAATACCTGACAAACAGTAATTTCCATTTAGGAAAATGGAAACATCCATTAAGACTGGTCATTTCCATTTCAGCTTTGAATATTTAAATGCTTAAACTGTTGTTCACTTCTTCACATAAACCACATAGGAATGAATATTCACATGCAGCAAAGTTAATTTTGTGGTAGTGTAGAAGTGTGGGAGAGGAGGAATTTCCCAGATTCCTTGTCGTAAAAGCCATCAGCGAGCAAAAGGAGAAGGGAAAAGTAATAGCAGAGAGTAAAATTTTGAAAACGGAGAAGTTGTAAAATGACATGTAGCTCAATCAATGTGATTAATTTGCTCCACACTTTGCAGAGGCTTTCTTCTTCACCTTCTAATTCTGGCAACTATTCTGCTGAATCTATCTCACAAGCCCAAGTTAATAAGATGGGAATGACAAGTATGGCTTTATAAAGGTTCCTGTTTGCAATTTAGACAGTAAGGGACTGCTCTCTGCCTCTAACACCATCAGGCACAGTTTGACAAGAAAATCTCTTCAAGAAGCCAAAGTTACCAAGCTGTAAGTCCTCTATTCTCATTCCTCAAAATGAATTGTTACTTCAGTAAATGCTGGCCTTCAGTACCTAGTTTGGATAGCAAAAAGCTCCTGATTTTAGGTGGTACCTCAATTTACAGAGCTGAGTAAGTATAAAAAACATACCATGGATGAAGCCTCACAAACACCTCCTCCCCAACAGCTGTGTCACTTGTTCCCCTTGCCTCTTGATTCTTGCAGGAAGCCCCGCTACTCATTTGTCCTCTTGCTCTGAGTCAGCTGGGAAGAAACCCCAGGGAAGGGAAATAGGGAGACAGGACAGATAAAATTATATCCATGCCAACACCTTTACTTTCTAAAACCATTAATGGTCCATGCTAGCAAGGGCAGAATTCAGAGATAGCATAATGGATTCCCACGCCAGTTCTGACATATTTCTGGGGAAAGGAAACCTGCTGCATGAGAAAACACGGATCTACACTTACTTTTCCCTTATTTGAAAATATTTGTCATTTACAGGCTGCCAACACTATCAAAGAGCAGAAGAAAAATCAAAAGTCAGGCCCCAAAAACAGAAATTAGACTGCCTTTATTTGTTCTTTAACCTATTTGGTACACATCTCCTTTTCATAATGACTTTTCATTCATGATATTAAAAAAAATATTTCTAGAAAAAAAAATGAAAGCTTATTTCTCACACTGTATTTTGATTTCAATACTGAAACACTACAAAGAAAAACAAAAGGCTATGAACTCTCAACAGATTCATGAAAAAAAAACCAAGAATTAGTCTAAATTTTTGTATTTACTATATAATACAGCCACAAACCCTTCCACTAAGAAAAGAACACAAAAGAAATTTATTTGTTCTCCAGATTAGTTTTGTCTTCTTAGGGTTTATCTTCAGAAAAACATAGGTGGCCTCATGCTAATGACACTTAAGATGTGACCCTGAAGAAGTAGGACATTCAATAGAAGTTGAGACATTAATAAAAACCCACCACATTTCCAGTCTCACATTCCATCCTTTTACCAATTGGAGATTCCCACTTTGAAGCAAATTGGGACTTTTTGTCACACTGCCTCAGCTGGAGGTAGATTAGAAAATCTATGTGTCCCTTGATCCTTAGAAATCTTCTTTTCAACTCTTCCTCTGCAGCAGTTGAACTGGAGAGACTTAACATTCTTTTATAACTACAACACACAAACTGCTGGGAAGTCACAAGTTATTTAGCCTGAAGAATCAGCAGATGTCTTAATAAAACATATAATCAAGATAATCAAGATTCAGATTTAAATGTATTCCCATTTGATGCCTGATCTTTAATACAATGGCTTGGACTCAGTGATTTCCCTGAAAGATGTGTTTATTTAAATGGAAGATCAAAGATAAATCAAAATTCAATGTAAATTTGCAATATTGATTGCTATTTAAAAACAAAACTTTTTTTTTCTTGATATTACCTAAAACCATAGTATTGTCTACTGGTGGGCCCTGGAAATGCAGTAAGAAGTACAGAGAGACAACTAAATCAAATTGATATATAAGAACTAAAGTAGGACATAGTATTCCACTGCTGACAGGAGGAATCCAAGAGACACCAGTATAACAATCATGCAAATAGTGGTTTAAATATTTATTTAGTACTGCCAATAACAGGAGGAATACTTTTCTCCAGCTAAGGAAAACAGTGTCTAAAAGACATGAGAACCAGAGAGCACGAAGTAATTGTAGTATTTGTTCACATCACAGTTGTAATAGTTCTAAATTCTTCCTGTTTGTAAAGAATCTATTGATAATCTGGTCTCTCCTCGCAGTAAGGTTTGTAGCAGCTGAACTCCAAAGTATCTTTAGACTGTTTTATTTCTTAGGGTGACTCACAAAGTATCCAGAACCTGTGGAAGCCACATAGAGGATATATAGAAAATACACTGTTACGCTTTGCCACTGATGACTGAAGACTCTCTAGCAAGGACTAATATTCTGCAGTCAGAACACTTGACTCGTCAAAAGGATTTATTCAACTTTGTCCAAGACAGATGAAAATAATACAAAGCCAGAAGCGTATCAAGTTATCATGAGAAAATGTATGTCAATATCCAGGAAAGAACAGAAAGACAGAGAAACCATCAACATCCAAATGCCCAAGGGATTTGTGGACTAACAGAAGAACACCACCACCACAACTTCAGCTATTTGATAGGCATCCTTACCTGCAGAAGACAAACAATAAAGCAATAAAGTGGATATGTGGCAGGAAGAAAGTTAATTCAATGTTCTAAATAACAACAGTGTGATTTTCTGACAGCTGACTGGGAAGCAGCACAACTTTGCAGACTGAACTGGTAAGAATGAATTGGTGTGTCTTATGCTAAAATACCTTAGTCTTCAACAATTCACAAGTAACAAGTGCACCAAAAAAGTATTTGCAACTTCAAAAGTTATCCTTTCACAAATCACTAGTTCTCTACTGTGCATAGTAAATTCTATAATAAGTTCTATTTTAATCCTAGAATCTACAGACACAATCTGTTTTCCTAGCAATGTTTCCTAGGCAGAAAAGCAATGAACAGACATGCTGCATTGCTAGCTTCAGATCTGATAATAATTGACTTCTGGGGCCTGTTCTCTACAGTTAAATATGTAGAAAACTTGGAGGAAAAACATTAAGGCAAGATGATTCATGTCCCTGAAAAGTGTCCTTTAACATACTTAAATATTTAGTCCTTACCAGACCTAATTTCACAAGTGACTCTTTTTCCTGTATTTAAGGTAGCATTAATGGAGCTTTTTGTACATTTTAAACCAAAAAATCTCTTTGATCAGTAGAACAAAGTTTGGCCGGTATTCTCTCAAGAGGCTGGCTACAACGATTACCTTTATTAGAAAAGTATTCCACTTCTTCACAGCTCAGATTTTCAGGCTCAAACTCTGCAGAAAAGCTTTCCTCCAATGGAAAGTCTTCTTTTGAGATAGTATCATTTTCCTCAGACAGGCACTCTTCTTCTTCATCCTCAGTGGCATCTTCAAGGGGCCCTTAAAAAAGAATCAGGGACACTGTGGCAAAACATCTAACAGGAAAATGTGAAATAAAACCTTAGTGAACTTTTAGCTAGGTTTTCCTTTCACAGCTGTGCTCAGCATTTATTGGAATTGGACAAATAACATTTTATGGAAATTGAAATTGAAAGTAACTTTTCCTGATGACTTCAAATCAGAATATGCAAAGTGTCATTAATAATATATATTAATAATACTTGCACATGGGGGTTCTTCATTATTCATTGGGCTCCACTATTAAACACAGAGTTTTAACAGCCGAAATCAAAGCTGTATTTGTAAAACGACATAAACAGTGAAGAGCTTTCTCTTGTTTGTGATTGTTTTTGATGCTGAATTACAGTACTTAAAATGTTCCTTTACAAGCTTTGTTAATCAAATTAGAAGTTCTGAGAACAGTGAAATACTACAAAGGTTCTGACAGCACAGACTTCAGCTTGTTCTGCTGCTTTGCTTCAACCAACCCCTGATGGTATCCAAGATTGTTCATGCCAGACCCTAACAGATTTCCAGTCAATGGACAAGACTCAAGAGACTATTTATTAATTTCACACAGGCCAAACAAATGTCCTGGTAAACTGCCAGCCCAGGGCCACAAAAACATAAACTAGTTACAGAAACAGGTCATGAGTTTGAATTTGAAATGGTGGTCTGAGGTCTTTGACTTTTCTTCTAGTTACCTAGAGATATTCCTGCTACAGATCCCCTCGAAGAGATAGCACCAGAGAGATTATAACACATAACACCAAGGTTACCAATCAGAATGTACTCAAAAACTAAAATCTTTCTTATATACACACACTTCAAAATCACTGGTTAACAGTAACTATTTGCTAAAGACATCTCTTGTGCAGGATGTAGAATTTCACCCTAGATTTAAACAGAGATTTGAAATAACTGAACATATTTTAATTTAACAAAGATTTTATTAAATGTCAGTATGTTTCAAAATCCATCTTAAGACTAGATTTCAAAAGAGAGATTTCATTATACATGGTCGAGGCTTGAAAAAAATTACGTATTTCACTCTCCAGTGAAAGCACAGCCTCATTTATAATTGACTGAGTATTTCTTCTTCAAAATGAAAGCGAGCTAGCTAATGAAAAAAAATGTGATTTGTATTTATATGATAGTTTTATGGTATTAAATACACTATTCCTATATAATCTATCATGCTGAGATACAATACATAAATGATTCTGTTGTGTTCAATGAAAAGGAAGGAATAAATTTTTAAAGAAATCAAATATTGACTACACTCTAATTTTAGGTAATTTATTACAAGCCAGTGACTACCTACATTTATTAAAACAGCAAAATTCACTTTAGGCTAGGTTGCGTAATTCTTGCTTCAGAGGAGTATGATGGTTACTTTTTATTGAAATTGATTGAGATTCCCAGCTGGGATTCCATAAATTAATATAGCTTACTATCTTTTATGGAAATATGACTCTCTGTGCCAGCTGAGAACCCGACCAAATGAGCCCACTTTTGTAGACACATACTCGCCAACAGTAGCTGTCATTCAGCAATATAGATCCTAAAATAAGGGGCTATTATTATAGCTGAAGAAATAAAGATTCTCACTATCAAAGTATCCATTACTGTTAATTGCACCTTCCAGCCACGCTGGGAAAAAATCCAGCAACTGCATATGCAGAGGGAATGAAGAGTGGCTATGGCACTGTACAGGCAGAGAACAAAGCACGAGCACACGCTGGAGCAGTGCACTGCAGCTGAACATGGGCACCCCAGGCACCTTACGTGTGTCCAGGTTCATCAAATAAAAGCACAAGGGGTTCTGCAAAAACTATCAGAAATACTACTCAAATTTCATTTTACTATTAATATGTGACATTGTCTGTAGAGCCATTTACTGGTCTGTACTCCTAGAAATGCCGGGATAAATGAACTAGGAAAAAATATGCTATTTTAGGGAAATGTACATTTTTGTCACATATAAAATATATTAATACCATATTTTGCATCATTTCAAGTGCAGCTATAAGCCTAATAAATTTTCCAAGTATTTTATATCTGAGGAAAAAATTTAAACTCCACCCAATATTTTCAGTGACAGTCTATTTCCTGCTGAATGACTAGCTCTTTGTTATTGACTTTTACAATGTGTCTTACAAAATACAGCAAAAGCAATTTACCTGCAAGTAATCCAATTGGCATGTATACATGACAGTTAGGTCTGTTTCTAGATGTTAAACCAGTTTGTTTGATCAGGTCACCAATACATAATCAGCAAGCTAATCATCACTGTATGTTAATTAGGAATAGAACAGAAATGCAGTTGCTGTGCTTTCATTTGCAGCAGTCATGGAAATACACCTTATAATTTCCATTGACATTCCTTCCAAGAAAGGAGAAGAAATACAATGTACACACCAGCTTCACAACACTGGTTCAAACCCCTGTCATTTTGTGGGCCAGGACTTTATTTTTTAAATCAATCTTAGACTAAAAAAAATACTGACTAATGCTACTATAGATAGATTCTATGTATGAACAGGTACATAACATTTCCTAAAGTTACATGTCCAAGCATTTGCAAACATAAATGTTGTCACATCCCAAGGAGATCAGAGGTGTGCATGCACCTACAGCAGGTTTGCCCTGCACGTGCAGCCCATGTACAAAACCCAGTGACGTTTATCCAGGCACACACGGGCACACATCAGAGCTTTACCTCACAGGGGCTGGCACCAGAGCCTGTGCCCCAAACACCAGCCACGACAACTGCTGAACTGGGAGGATCCATGCATAGGTATTTTTCTAGGTTTCAGGCAGCTGCTGCCTTGTCTAACTCATCCATCTACAACTTGATCTTTGGGACAAATTCTGTCTTATGCATGTTGACCTGTCTTTCATTTTTTAAATGTCAAAATACATTCAGCTCATGCTCAGAGCTGGTATATTGTAACTGATAGCTAAAGAGTAAGGCATTCTAAAAAATGAATTAAACCAGCTCCCAAGAATAAGATCAAAATTAAGTACTTGCCAGTTGCTAGTTTCATGGGAACTCAAAATAATGAATTGTGTGGCCATTTTTAATTATCATTTAAACATACAGTGGGTTAAAAATCCACTAAAATACAAAGCCATTACCAGGAAATATAAATAAATTCTTTATTCTTTACTACTTGATCTAATTACTTACACATAAACAGACAATAAATAAAAATACATTTTCAGAACCTAATAATAAAGAGTATATGGAACTAAATATTCTTGACAAATGCTAAAACATTAAGGATGAAGACTTATGTTTGCTTGATTTGGTCATGTGCCAGCAAAAACCTCTAGCTGGTACCAGTAAATTACATCAGTTAAAGAATTAAGAATTTATCTTGTTCAAAGACTTAAAGTTAGGTTATCAACATTGACTAGCTCTCCTATCTAGGGAACAACCTGCACAAAAGCTACTGCAACTTTTTACCTGATTTAAAATACTTAAAGTTACTGGGTCATATAGACAAAAAAAAATTGTTTTAAAACAATGTTTTTTTTCAATTGTTTTCTGTGATAGTGTTTTTCCCCCCCCAGTTGTTATGATGTTGATATATTACCTTCAACAGTCCAAATATAGGTTAATCAGTTACTTCAGTACCATGCTTTACTATCTGCATTTCTTTTAAATTGTTGATTTAATTTAATAGTATTGCTCCCATTACTTAAACTAATCATGTTATTAAGTACTTGTGGCACAACATGCACTATGTCTCCGTTTACTTCAACTGGACCAGTGTTAAGGTCCAATCCTGTTCTGCTGAAAAATCCTTTCCAGTAACTGCTGATTAAATGTGACTTTAAAGCCACTAGCCATAATGACAGAGCAATAAAAATCAAAAAATTACTACTACTGAAATTCATCTGAGTGCCATAGTGATCTGACAACAAACAGCTCTGAGATATGATGAGGGTCTTTAATAATTAAAGTAGTAAAATTTCAAACTTAAGCAGTTTAAGAATTTAGATGAATAGTTAATTCCAGAGGTAGTCTAGATGTTTGTCTTCTCATTTCAGCAATTCTTTTCCTATTAGCAGTTTGTAAAAAACGTGATGCAATATAAGGAGAGGTGATTCTGAAATGCTTCAGATTAGCTAGATAATGATGAATAGTTAAGAATTCCCAATCGCACTAGGTAAAACCTCCATTTCTAATCTTAAATGGGGGTACTTTAATTTGAGGCAAATTAAGCCTCTGTTAACTCATTCTGCATTTTGCATGAAGGCCTGAAATAAACCCCTTTTCCTTTATAAAATGAGCAAATAATCATGTTGTACACAACAGAGGATTTAGAGGGGTTGAGTAGTTTACTTACTTACTTGGTGCTTACTCCGATTCATGAATATTTATTGATACGAACACAAATCTCAACTCTTTTTGCAAAGCAGAGATAAACAAGACACAGTAGAAAACAGTACAACTAGTGACAGCAACGAAATAGTCAATGTGGTAGAAATCTGTATGGCTTAGTGGCCACAGTAGTCCACTTTGAGAAACCACCACATATAATTTGATACAAATAACAGTATCCACTGAGAAGAGGCTGACCAGGGAGCTGCATGTGCCTTCATGGAGAAAATTACTTCTGATTGAGGCCACTTGCTAGCTCAGTGTGGGGAAATCTGAGCTGTGCTCCCTAATTTGTACCAGATTTACAGGCACTCGAGGACATATTTTTTGGCACTATTATTAAATCTTAAATAAATAAATATTCCTAAAATATCGTGTAGTATAATGTAAATGCAAACATATAGATGCAAGCACACAAAGCTAGCTGGCTAAGTGGCAACCCCAACACAGTGAGTAACAGATGCTACCCCAGCACTTAAAAGGATAGGCCACATTTAACAAAAAACCAGCACTGCAATAATTTTAATAACACATAAGAGTGTGAGAATGAATCATCAGAAAAGGATTTACACTCACTTAACAAAAGACACTTTTGCTATAATAAACACTCCTCTTAACACAAATTTGAGCATCGAACCCTTTGAGCACATTAGGCCTGATACATCAATGCTTGACTCCAGTTTTATGGTACTATAACTGTAATGAAATAATTGAAATTCAATAACATTAAATTGGGCAAGTTCTGTAATAATTTCTCATAGTCAAATTCATCAGACTTCACCCTAATGAAACCACTTAAATGCACGCTCAAATTAAGCACGTGCCTAATACGCTTTCCTGTCCAGTGTTTTGCACTTAAAATGCATGTATCCTATAGCAGAAAAGTACCATTGAAATAATTATCTCATGAAAATGTGAAGTGGTTAGCTTCCTTCTCACCTACCAATATTCTCCTACCTTCCCACAGCAGCCACATAAATCAGTGCTCCTAACAAATTAAGAATGCCTCAGAAAGCCTACAATACTTGACAGTGAGTGGCTGGGGAGAGGTTAATGAGTATAATTAGTAATAGCAGCATTAAATAGTAACAACTTCAATAAGTCAGAAGCCTGAAATTCACTGGATCAACATCAGACATTTTGCATGTTCTGTAGGATCCATTCAGTATTTCCCAGGAAAACATGCTGCCACATACAGATTATCCTGAGCTTATGGTAAGACCTAGGTATGTGATGCTCTCTGATTACAGAGGGAAAAGCTTCAGAAAAATCAATCCATTTATCTCCTGTTTCAACACGAACATTTCCTTCTAAGTAGAAACGACTACATAAGACAAGCAGCAGGCAAACACTTCCTATTAATTCACATTGTAGGGAATTTTTTTCTAAAAATTCAGTCAGGAATACTAAAAATACAAGAAAGGGTTCCATTTACTGCATTTTAAATATGGTAATGGGATTGAAGACACTATATGATAATTCAGAGTTCTCTTCCTCATGGGAAGTTCTCCATACAGGACTTCCTTAGAGACTTCTCCGCCCTCTTCGGTCCATTGAGTTTATTGGTTATTTATCTTAACTAAATTATTTCTGCCGTTCCTGTTACATTTTCAGCTATACTTAAGAGCTGCAGAGCTGCCTGCACACACTGAACCTCTCCAGTCCGTTTAGCAAATTGGCTGAACTTCAGAACTTTTGACCAGATTGGAAGATTGCTCCAATCTGTGAGCGACTCCTTTCATCTTCATTGGGGCATCCAAGCAGAATGAACCACTTCTCACTTTTAAACTGGGAGAAACATTATGATCATGATTCAGTGAGGAATTTAATAGAGAGAAAGGAAAAGAAATGCTTTTTGGACACTAAAAATCTATACCAACCCGATTTAACTGAGCTTAACAGCAAGAAAAAGGTACAAAAGTATATTTCTGTAGGAAAAAAAGTTATTTTTAAACACGTAAGTTCTTCCTTCAACCATTCACTTTTAACGTAAGTTGCATCAGGGGATCTGGTAGGAAGGAAACATTTTTATTAATTTTCCCCTTATCTGTAAGAAGAATGCTGATTTTTTTTTTTTCATTTATGTTCCTTGCCTGCAGGTAGCAGACCAAGAAAATCATATAGCAGAATTTTTTCCTTTTGATTAATTTCTTTCCATGTGTTATGTTATTTCTTATATATAATTGATTTCAGGTTTTGCTTGTAGCTGTACATCTTTTTATATCTGTACCTACTGCCTTCCTTCAATCAAGAAAGTTGAAGGAAATTACCTGAATTTTGTTAAGTTTATTAAAAAAGGAGCTCTGTGAATATTTAAATTGAGTTTTGAAATGGTAATACATGAAAGATATTAGAGAATTTTAATAGTAGGTTCAATTTGACCCACAGACTATTGTAGAAAGGGTCAAATTTTATTCAAATTATTTCTTTACAAAAAAAATGAACCCTTTGATTTTATTAAAGTAGATTAATATTCTTCACTGGTAGGTCTTTTGGCACTTCAGTGCATGACAGCATTAACTGTGCTTGTATATGAACTTTTCAAAGACCTTTAAATGTTCCAGTAATTTGGAACTTCACTTTCATTTATCCTCTTGTCTTCTCTTCTCTTACCATTATCCAAGAGGCTGCAACAAAATTGACAATGCCCATGGTCAGTTTGCTCTTAGAGCCAAGGCCAGAGTATTTCCAATCAATAAAAGTGAAATGATGAAAAAGGAACCATTGAAAATATGGTTAGGGAGATATTAATTTCAAAAAATAGTGTGCAAGTGTGCAAAGAACATGAACTGCAAGACCTTTGCAGTTAAATTTCAGACCTCAGTTTTCAAGCAGGGGCTCATGCCAAAATACATGTCTTAATTCTACCTACATTCGTCACAGCTGCACAGCAGATGCTCTTCTGTGTATACTTCTGGTGATACAAGAGGAGACAGAGAAGAACAAAGGGGATAAGAAAAGTATTGTGACTCAGCACCCGACAAGAATCACAGCAGCAACACAGACCTACCACAGTACCTGAGAACACAAATTTTCAATTTTCCTGAAGGGAATTTTTAACTAAAGCCTACAAGGTAAAGAGCAAGTTGGACATAAAACCCTCAGAGATGCATTTGTGATCCTTTTAGATAAATTTTCATGTTAGGAATAATTTTACAACTGTAGTTTATCAGTGGTGTTTTTTTTAATTTAACAGAGTAAACAAGGCAGATTTCTTGCCTCCTTCACAGAAATATTATCCCTGAAGCATTTTCCCCTAAACTCTGATATATTTTTTCATTTTAAACCCCATCATTTATTTCCGTATGATTCCTATCTGCAAAATTTTATGAAACAAATTTTGAAACTATTGGTAATCTGATTCAAAATAGTGGCAATATCATTTGCCCCATGATACACAGCTCCTTTTGGTGAAAATATTATCCACTTCTAGTGTATTGTTTTAGCTAGATAAGTATGATGATAATGTTTAAACTTACAGGCTTAGGGGAAAAAAAAAAAAGGAAAAAATAGAAAAAGAAAGCAAAAGCACCAGTTGTGTAAGAAGATGGCATGTTAATTATGTGTCCTTCCCCAAAATTAAATGCAAAAAGAAAAAGGGTGTAAGTTGTAAATTTTTTCTTAACATGTTCATACTCTTTTCTACAGGTATTTTAAGATTTGACATTCACCTTTCTAATAAAGAAAAATCCCTCATCTTGCACCTTACAACTAAGTAGATAAAAATCAAAAGTGCAATTTTAGAACAATACTCAGACTCTCTTTTCAGTTTGTTGTACTACTGTAGGGTTGTTTTGGTTTTTTTTAACCCAACCTACGAGAACAGGGAACAGACACATCTACACGAACCAACCCCCACCAACACCTGTCATGTAATATCTATGGTATGCTGCTCTAAACAGTCCAGAGAAATCCTCTGCGGATTCTGGATCCAGAAGTTTTCAGTGAAACCTTTCCTCCAGTCACAGCAAACTGTGATACTGGTAAATAAGAGACCTTTCTTTCCATGTCCTAATCTCACCGTGCAGAATTCCAGCCATGTAGGGCACACACTGCCCTTTCCTCAGGACATCTTTCTGCACAGCCCATCCCCTTCACCACATACTGCTATTACAGCAAGCAGTTCCCAACACCATACCCCAAACAGGATGAATTTTATCTTACACATGGCCAAGTGATATTTGGAGCTGAAAGCTTTTCAGAGCCATGAAGACAGCAGAAGTTCATTTTGCTTCCAACCCCAGGCTGCCCTTACCCCAAACACAAGACTCCACTGGCAATCACATGTGCAGTGAGTGACACATACTGGTATTGCTAATCACTGTTCTCACTCACCTGCTGGAAGGAAAAATGTGATGCAAGTAGGAGCACTTTGAAGCCACTAATGATGCTTCTGCAGTGTATTTAATGGCCAGCATGTTAGCTACGATGAAAGAGGAACCTCACATCAAGTACATTAAGGGATCAGAGGAATACATACTCATTACTCGCTGTAATCTTACATCCCCAGTTTCAAGACAAAATACTCACATTTTTCTCATCCAGCAAAGACGCACTATACTGCTGTGGAAAATAAAGGGGTCTTTTTCCTTCTATTTTGTATTTCTAGGTTTGAATATAGCTGCAGATTATTCCTGTTCATCTTTTGTTTCTAGTTGCATTTCCTAAGATGGAAACTGGTCTCTCATCTCTGTACATCATCATGCAATTAAATCAAAAAAGCAGAAAAAAGAAATCTGGACTTTTTAGGTCCAGAAATCAGTAGTGAACCCATGACTTCTCTCTCCAGTTACTATTTCTCTTCAAATTACTGTTGTTTTTTTCCTCGTGTCTTTTGCTTATATTAGTGAAACAGAGAATACTGCAGAAACAGAAGCCCCTGAATACAGCCCAAATTCAGTATGACCAAAGTTACAAAGACGGTATGTAGAATTCAGTGCAAATTTGGGTTGGACCTCAATAAAAAGGCAGCACGCTTAAACTGATTCATAACGCAACACCACAGTTAAAGGAAAAACTTTGAAACACAGCAGGTGATATAACAGACACACATGGAAAAAACCACCATGCTTAATGTGACTACTAGTTCTAAAGTATCAGGAAACAGAAGCTGAGAAATTAGGAATTAGCCACAAAGTTCATGATCTTTGTCTCACAGACATGTACTAGAATATGTGGTAATTTAGTTTTTAAGAGGTTCTTCTATTTGACAATAATATGAACTGTTAAAGAAGGTTCACCTGCTCAGAGCTGTCCAGGTGGGTTTTGAATATCTACAGAGAAGGGGACTCCACAACCTCTCTGGCAGCCTGTTTCAGTGCTCAGTCTTCCAAAAGTAAAGCTGGTTTTCTTCACATTTAGATGAAACTTTCTGGGGTTCAGTTTGTACCCTTTGCTCTTTATCCTGTCACTGGGGGCCATTGAAAAGTAAGGCCCTATCCTCTAGACACCTGCCCTTAAGATATTTGTGTGCACTGAAAAGATTCCCCTCTCAGTCCTCTCCAGAATAACAGCCCCACCTCACTCAGCTTTTCCCCATAAATGAGGTGCTCCAGTCCCCTCATCATTTCCACAGCCTCCCAGAGGCCCCTCTCCCCTTGTTCTTTGTGTTTCCTGAACGGTGAGCCCAGGACCGGACACAGCACTCCAGATGTGCCTCACCAGGGCTGAGCAGAGGGGCAGGACCTCCTCCCTCACCCCGCTGGCAATGCCCTTCCATTATTGGAAATATTGATTTCAAATAACGCAGCCCAGGACACCACAAGGGCCCTGCTGGCTCAGGGGCTCCCAGGTCCCTTTCCCACAGAGCTGCCTTCCATCAGGCCAGCCCACAGCCTGTCCTGGTGCAGGGTTATTCTTCCAGCAGGTCAGCCTGCAGCCTGTCCTGGTGCAGGGTTATTCTTCCAGCAGATCAGCCCACAGCCTGTCCTGGTGCAGGTTTATTCTTCCATCAGGCCAGCCTGCAGCCTGTCCTGGTGCAGGGGTTATTCTTCCAGCAGGTCAGCCTGCAGCCTGTCCTGGTGCAGGTTATTCTTCCAGCAGGTCAGCCTGCAGCCTGTCCTGGTGCAGGGTTATTCTTCCATCAGGCCAGCCCACAGCCTGTCCTGGTGCAGGGGTTGTTCTTCCAGCAGATCAGCCCACAGCCTGTCCTGGTGCAGGGGTTATTCTTCCAGCAGGCCAGCCCACAGCCTGTCCTGGTGCAGGTTATTCTTCCATCATGCCAGCCTGCAGCCTGTCCTGGTGCAGGTTATTCTTCCAGCAGATCAGCCTGCAGCCTGTCCTGGTGCAGGTTATTCTTCCATCATGCCAGCCTGCAGCCTGTCCTGGTGCAGGTTATTCTTCCAGCAGATCAGCCCACAGCCTGTCCTGGTGCAGGGGTTATTCTTCCAGCAGGTCAGCCTGCAGCCTGTCCTGGTGTAGGGTTATTCTTCCAGCAGGTCAGCCTGCAGCCTGTCCTGGTGCAGGTTATTCTTCCAGCAGGTCAGCCTGCAGCCTGTCCTGGTGCAGGTTGTTCTTCCAGCAGGTCAGCCTGCAGCCTGTCCTGGTGCAGGGGTTATTCTTCCAGCAGGTCAGCCTGCAGCCTGTCCTGGTGCAGGGGTTATTCCTCCTCAGGGGCAGGACCCTGGAGCTGTCTCTGAACTTCTTTAGGTGTCTCCACCCAACTCCAGCCTGCCCAAGTCTCACTGAATGGCAGCACAGACTTCAGATCTATCAGCCACTCCTCCCAGTTTCGTACTGTCAGCAAACTTGCTGAGGGTACACTTATATTCTTAGAGTCTTGAATTTTAAACACCTACAGAGGATTTGCTATTTTTAATCCCATCATGGGAATTTATTGCTATGCGTAACAAAACTGAAGGGTCTCAAATTAGAACTAAATCCTTAGATCATATTGTAAGATAAATCAGATTGTAAGTTAAACTAATAGAGTATATTTTTACAAAAAACAAATAATGTGGGGAAAAAAAAGTCAGGTAGAATAAAATTATTCTATTTGTATTTATTTATTCAATCCTGTATCTAGGCACAACAAGCCAAAAACTGGGCACTAGCAGAGTCCCTCCCATGCACAAGATTCTCAACCTGAGGACCCACAGCAAAGAAATATTAATGCAGAATTATTTTCTGTGGATATTCAGATGTCATTTTTCCCACTAAACGGTCATTTACGATTAGTTACATTAACAGCTGGTGTAATTTACTATAATGTCCCATAAGGGTGAAATTTAAGGGCACATTTTGTGTGTGTGTTTTTAAGATTCTTCAAAGAATTACAGTATCACAGGACTTACTTTGTTAACTAAAAACATAATGGACTAATAATCTTCATCATAATATACATCTTATAAACCATAAAAAAACCTTGACATTCATCACCACATCTCAGGAATACGTGACACAGTAGTCTAGGTCACACACATCCCACAGAGTGGGATGTCTTGAATGACAACATTGATAGGTCATTTATTTATCTTTATACATTCATGTATATAAACCTCAAAATACAAATAAGCAAACTAAATCTCTAAAAATAAATTTGAAGTGCATGTTATAATGTACTTGAGTTCTTTAATATCCTTGCTCACTTTTTTACTATTTCATTTGATTTCTCACTGGGAGGAATGGCAAGGCTGCAAAAAATACATTGTATGTCCCCTAGAGTTGGCATAACCTGCTGGTTTTCCGAGTTAATCACTAATTAATAATTTGAAAACAGAAAGTCATTATGTCATTTCCAGACAATGAGCTTTTAAATGGTGCATGTTATGCCCTAGCCTTTTCAGTAAGAAAAAGTTTTTTCCTCTGGAAACCAGATGGCTGGTAAGTGTTATTATGAGACTGTGTACATCTCAAAGCAATAAGCATGAAATCAAAACAAGAATTCATTCTTTTCTCCTCTTATCATGATTGTTGTTTTGCTGAACCAACTTATGGAATAATACAATTGGATGCTTTGGCAATGATGAGTTGATAACCCATCTCCTCTTTCATTTTTCATAGCAAATAATTCTGAAAATATTTTTTGCCTATACTTATAACCTTTCTAATATCTTGTTCTCCATGCCAAACTCAAATGAGGCAATCTTATTCCAGACTAAGTCTTCTGAATAAACTTATCACTTGAAATGTTTACTGGCATTACTACTTACATAATTTGATTATCAAAATATCCTTGACTGGCTTACGTTTTGGATTAGCCAATTCTTCCTATTAGGAATGAAAGCCATATGAGTTGTTTGTTATTTTCTATCACTCAAAGCGGTCAACACCTGCATGTTCATGAAAGTGCCAGCTCCACTCTACAACTAAAACTCTACACTTCAAAGAAGACTTTCGAAGTTCAACTAATACAGCTGCATCACTTTACAGCATTCTATTCTACAAAATTTGCAGAATACTCTCAAAAATCTTAAATTTCTAAGACTGACCAAAAAGAAGACTAAGAAACTGAATATGAAATATTGATTTCCAAAGTATATTGGCTTCTAAATATTTAGAAGTACCTTAACTGATCAAACACACACTTATAAAAATTTCCTATGGAACTAAATACTTTGAAAAGGTCTGGTATGAGAAGATACTGTCAAAGAAAAAAAAAAAAGATGGAACGTTATTCTACATGTCTTAGTCCTATTTTCTGTTCTTGTTCTTTTACTAATCCTTGACATATTCACTGTTAATAAATTTAGTACTGAATTTTATCATTTTGTATTTTAAATCCTTACACAGAGCATAACTTATGGAAGTATTCTCACAATGTAACATTTCCTGTCTGTATTAACATGTTAAAACATTTCTAGCTACTGTAAGGTTGTATCATTTTACGATGCAAAAGAGAGTAGTGACAATTACGTAAAATTGCTATTGGTTTATCATGAAACAATGTTAAAATACGACTAAAGAACTAACCCACAAAATAGATTGTAACTCTTTTCCCCAAAAGACTTCTTGACAAATGTAGTTCCCTTTAAGGAAAATCATATTTTTTAAAGTGCTCTCCAGTAAATAATTGCCCTTTTTAAAATCCCTTGCCATAGTTACTAACACATCTCTCTGATCTGGGTGACCCTGTGTGAACAGGGGGTTGGACAAGACGACTTCCAGAGGTCTCTTCCAACCTCAGACATTCTGTGGTTCAGTGTTAACATCAGGAGATGCTGCACATTTTCCCATACTATCTTACCACAATCTAAAACCTGTAGAACTCTCTGGAGTACTCTAGTATATTCTAGGCTTCCAAGCCCAGCATCAAACAGACTTAAAGGAAACAAACATAAGAAGAATATCCTTGAATTCCTCCAAAACTACCAAACCAAGAACAAGTGCTCTGCTGAGATTTTAACTAGACACAGGCCCTGGCACCATTTGCAGCACTGAGGCAACAGTCACAAGGATCCACCAATGCAATCAACACTTCCTGCATCTGCGTCCTGCAGGGTTTGACTGCATGTTGGACAAGCTCTTCACCTTCTCCTTAGTTTGATACAACAGTTGCATTTGTCCTGTGTGCTGCTGCTCTACCCTAAGCTTGTGGAAAATTGCACTACACCCTTCCTACTCTTCATACATGCAGAAGCACATGGTAGAGTATGTTTAGCAATCACACAAAATCCAATGCACTATTTTGTTTAATGTTGCACACTGTACTCATACAAGAAAAATGCTTAGTTAACGAATTTGGTACCACTTAACTTGGCCTGTGGGAAAGGCAATCGTACCATGCCACTTCTGCCCTGGAAACACAGAACTGATCCTGTGATATTATTAGACTTTGTCTATCTCAGTTTTAAAGATCAAGATGCTACTTCTACACACCTTCCTCAGAATAACTGTTCCTTAATAGAAAATAAGTCACTTGGATCTCACAGAAGAATTTTTCAGTTTCAATTTATCCCTCTTCATTATAACTCTTTTAAAGACACATTTTTTCAGATGTTTATACCTTCAAATACTAACAGCCTTTTGTCATGACCCTTTAAATTATCACCTTACTAAAAGGCAAGTGTTCTTACAATTTAATCTTCTTCACACACTACAGTCTAAGAGTTACTCAGATATCTCACTGCTTGATCCTCTGAGCACCCTTCTCTGTTCTTCCTTACATCTCCAGTACTAAGGTGAGTAGAACTGAATATAGCAGGAATTCAGCATATAGTTTCTGCTTCGTAGGGATCAAAAAGGCAAATGACAGCAATACTACATGAGACTGTCAGGCCTCAGAGAGCTCTGAAAAAAGAGCAGGGATCCACAACACTTTGGAATACAAGAAGTATCCAGGACCAAGGTAGGGGTTAAAGTGGATGTTACTCATTACAGACACACAGAAAACCAACCCAAGTGAGTTGCACTATTAAACAGTGTCAATTTCAAGACTGCTCTTAAAAGAAGAGGTTTGAAATCAAAGCGTAAAATAGAATAGCGATACTGATAAAAATTATTAGCCATGGTTAATAATCCAGAAGAAAACACCAAAAAGCAGCTCCCTGCACTGCTTGTCACAGTTTGTGTAACACTGTCATGCCACTGGTAAGAAACATTGTTCCAAAAACAGATTTTCAAGATGGACTTGTATATAAAAGAGGCATTACTAAAACATCTACAGTCTACAATATCACCATGCATAACATTACATTGCTAATTCTGTGGGTGAAGATGGAGGAGAGGAATTGTGGGTTCTCTTCCCAGTTCACGCCAGAGAACCAGAGAATATTTGAAGACTTGCAGCACAAGAAAACCAGACCATGGAATGGCAGGCTGAAGTAGACATGAATTTTTACTGGTAAATAATTTTTTTTCTATGCTTTGTTTTCCTCCTCTTCCTCTCCTCTGCCATCATTGCCACTCAACTGCTATCAAATACACTCGTTCAATATACCTTAATTAAGAACATTTTACAGCTAACTCATATTATGACTATCAATAATATTAGATTATTATGTCAATACTACTGGAGAAACTATTGTTATCATGCCACTGCCAACATGTAATTGCTATTTATTTAGCTGGATACGTTTTTTCTTTTTATGCACCCTTTTAAGGGTTTTCTTGATGTCCCAGCAAAAGAAACACTCAGAACAGCATTTTTTTTCTCATCATCAATATCCAGGCTTGAAATATCCTTAAGGGTTATTCTCTTGCCAGTAATGTCCTCAGATGTCCTTCCAGTTTTCTCTGGCAAGCAATATCAAATTTCAGGGAGTTGCACACAATGCAAACCAAAGTATTTCTGCCTTCACCAAAACAGGTGATACCAGATGAAGGGAATGGCTTTGGTTTTTAACTTAGAAAAGAAAGTAACAGGGTGAGAGGGAAAGTTTGTGATGAGAAATTTGAAGTAGTCTTCAAAAAAATAAGCCCTCTTTCTTTCCTCTTGCCAGATTCTCTCATGATGTTCTCTTCCTCATGTCCTTTACAGCCGTCTGTCCTCATGACATTCACAAACCATTGTGCCTAGAACCAAATACTTTTCAAATCTCACACTTCACGGGGCACAGCCTTCCAATTATAAGATACAAACACAAATATGCCACATTTGGTTTAAGCTTCAGAATCAAATATACAGTAAGGCAGAAGAGCCTACTGCTGCTTGACACTGACGGGAGCACTCTGGTCAAGACCTGTACTGCTGATTTATGACCAGATATATGCAAGAGCACAGTACCAAGAAAGTATCATTTGTTAAAATCAAATATATAGAAAACTGTTCAGGAGCATTGTTGAAGCTGTATAGAACTAAGCTATGCTGTGTTGTAGATCCATTGATTAATCACATTTATTAACTTAATTTATATTTTTAGCAAAATTGTCTTTTAATGTTTCTGTTGTTGGTTACTTCTTTGCTCTGGCTATTACACGTATACTCTAGAAGACACAAAACTTTGACATTTGTCTTTAAAATCATAGATAACATTCCTGAAGGACAAAAACACATGCAACACCAAGTTTTTATGAATAAATTCATTGTATGAGTTATATTAAAGGTACGATGAAATGAATAATACTAGTAGAACAAAAAAAGGTTGACTTCAGATATATTTTGAGAACAATATATCAGGGACAAGCATTTTAAAATTGAGCCCTATTATCTGACTGAAACAAAGCTCTAGAGATTGGGAATTGCAACATGAGAAATCCTTGGAAATATCTTCTTTGAACTAAATGGCAAAAAGGAGATCAATTTTTTAAATATCTTGGAAAATTGTGTAGCTAAGTACTACAATATTCTTACATGAGACTTACTCTAAAGAAAATCACATCTGTGCTTTTTAAAATGAAGTTTTCTACAAAATCTTTATAGAAGACTGATTCCTGGTGATAGCAGGGATGGGGGCATGACAAGAGAGAAACTTCAAAAAGGTTTGATGGCTTTCAACACAATCCCAAACAAAATTAGCAGACTACTACTGGTAGTGCTAATGCCAGCAATTTAAGTAATTTCTACACCCAGAATTTCTAGAAGCTATTAAAAATTATGAAAACTAGTGACCCTAGCAGATACATTCATATCTTACTTCCA
Source organism: Prinia subflava (assembly GCF_021018805.1). Taxonomy (NCBI): domain Eukaryota; kingdom Metazoa; phylum Chordata; class Aves; order Passeriformes; family Cisticolidae; genus Prinia; species Prinia subflava. The sequence continues at coordinate 19,285,294 of NC_086247.1, forward strand.
GTGAAAATTACCAGTGGAACAAATAAAAAAAAAAATCTAGTGCTCATCCCAACTATCAAAATTCCTTCTCTTTGTAAAAGGCTGGAAGAGAACATTTGGCACTTCTTGATCTGATCAGTGTTAAGTATGGCTATTTATAATGCAGGAAAATTCAAAATATACATTGATATACTAAAACTGGTATCAAGAGGCCATTCTAGACTCAGAATCATCCAGGAGAGAGATCTGCTGTCAGTCTAAACTTGTTTTTTTAAGAGAAAACTGCAGGCTCATCAAGATGACTACTAATTAACCTGCTAACTCCAGACTGAAATTATATTATTGTCAAGAATACAAGACCTACATCAACTTCAATGTAACAAAAGCTTGGTTTAACACACAAGTAGTGACAGTATAAACAGGAATAAAAGTCCTTCAGGTGGTTCCTTTTCCAATATGTAAGCACAGATGAGCCTGTTGCATGTCAAGGTTTTAGTCTGAAGATGGACAATAAGATCCTCCCATTACTGACTGTAGCTGACAGTCACCAAAATCACACACAAGAAGCTCAAAGGCAGAGATCAGTGCACATCTACACTGGTGTTTCTACCCACTTCAACAACAAGTATGACTATGATAAAGGTCTCTGTGCTACAGTGAACAGAAACAGGTCTCTAGAGTAAATAAAATACCTGTTGAATAGCCACTGGAAACTATATGACTGATACAGCCTTGTAAAGCCCCCATCAGGGGGCTTCTCCTCGCAGAAGATTTTCAAATTTTCTTTCCCTCATGTCCCTCGCTTTTTTTTCTTCTCCATTTTGAACTGATTGTTCAGCAGGTATTTTTTATTAAATGCAAATATTTACTATGTCATAATCTATATTGTTTCATGCCATACTGAATTCTGTGGAATGTTCTATTAAGTCATGGGAACAGTGCTACCCAAAAGAAGAGACTAAACTGATCCTAGTTTGTACATTGTTAGACTCATAAACACTCCTGACAAATTTTGAGTAATTTAAAAATCTCTGGAAATATCAAAATAAATCCTAAGATACAGTACCAGCACTTCTAAATTATCTCAAAGGTGAAAAGTATAATATCCTTCACTGTCAGCAGAGGAAGTGTGGGGTTTAAACATTAATTTTAGTTGCTTACTGTTCTGAACAAGATGTAAATTTTTTGGGCTCGCAGGGTTAAAAACTAAAAACAAACAAAAAACCACAGCCCTCTCTCCCCCCCCCACCCCCAAAAAATAATTCACGTCTTTTAATCTTCAAAGGTAGATAAACCGAACCAGTTTACCTTACAGCATCATTTGGGCACTGAACTACGTAAGATTTTTCCCAGTAGAAATGAACCAACAGTTCTATAGCCAAATTCCTAGCTCTGTCCTGCGCACCACTGCAAGTGCTTTTCTTTGGTGGTGTGCACATACAATATGCTGGCAGATGTTATGAAAAGGAATTCTTATTTGACGTTTCAGAGAGAAAAAGTTTTTCAAAGTTATGAAATCTATCCAGTAAAAATTAGGCCAAAGACTAGAATTTTATTTGAAAATTAAAATTTTATACAAAGTTAGTTCTCTACCTGAAAACACCAATAGAATTTCTTTCTATTGTTTAAGACAATAAAATTTATAATCTGCTGTATTTTATAAACTGTAGTTTACTTTAGGTCTTCTTCTAACCTCTGAATCACAAAACCTTCCAATGCAAACAAGTATCTTAGAATTTTACAGGGAATATTCCTGTATCTGGTGTGATTTCATTGGTGATCAAGAACAAGAAGCCAAGAAAAGGAAAGCTAACTGTAATTTGTGTTTTGAGGGAACATGAGGCACTTTCTAAGGGAGAGGACATACAGTTAGTTCTGTATAAGAGTTGCACCACTCCTGAAATATCCAATAAGTCACTTTCTGCTGAAGAAACCACTGCTTTGAATTATCTACCTTACTAAATACATCCTCTATCTTCCAACAAGCTGTGTAAGAGCCTCATATCAGCTTGTAGCTTCTAGCAGCCTCAATTTCATTCAGCCTAACCAAAACCATTGCTGAAGATGACAGTCTGCTTTGAACAAAAGAAACCATCCCTATTAATTCTGTTGGAAGTACATTCACTATATCCCTTAATATCCCAGACTGTGCAAGAAGCTGAATTCAGAGAAAAAGGAAAATACCCCTGTGATTTAAAGACTGTGCATCTATGGTGTTTTCTGTTTCCACAGAAATCTGGCTTTCAGTGTAGTATTAGTCGTAGTCTTGAAGTGGGGTTTTTTTAAGATCAGAATAGTAATGCCTACTCCATCAAAAAAACCATAAACTTCATGAAAGAGACCTAGGCACTTAATTCCTATGTGCTTTCCATGCTATAATTAATAATAGCAAAAAATTTAAAACATAAGAGATCCAACCAGATTCACCTAATGTTCAAATTACTGATCAATTACCAAACTGTTCAAACTCACAAATAAAAAAATGTGCAACTGGCACAATATCCTCTTATAATGTGACTTCCCTGACTGGGCTTTTCACAGGAAACTTCAATCTTTAATGCTTCATCTACAGGAGCAATAAAATAATTATCAAAAGATATTCACAGCAATGAAAGTCAGAACTTCCTCAGGACCCAAGAAGAAATGTTATAATTCAGTTCTGCAATAGTTTTAGTCACTGCTACCTACATAAAACTGGTGTATTAGAATTAATATTAATAAACGCATATGTATATTTTTTACATACACCGGCATACAATTACCACTGTTTGAACTGACCTTGGCTTATTTTATTTGCTACAACATAAATCTTTAACCAGATAATATAGTTTAAAGCACAGCAGGCTGTTCATCTCTTGGAAACAGGCATACGAAATCCTGCCTATGGAACTGTGTTGATCAATACACGACGATTTAATACAAGTTTTGCCAACTCTTCAGCCAAACAACAGCAGCTTGTAATCCCAGACTGAAGCCCTATACACAGTAATGACATTCACCTGTATTTAAATCTAAGCTTTGAGCCAAGCTTCTATCCTTCAAGGCCCTACTTCAAAGGATAGGTCTCACTTCTGGAAACCTAACATGGCAAAGGTAATCAGTGACACTAGGGTTTCACCTTTAAATAACATTTTTCTTGGCTTATGTTACTACGTGATGCTCTGCAGCTGCCATGATTCAGCCAATTATACCTGGTTCCATTACAGGAAAACATTACATATAAAATTCTCCATAAAAATTCTATTTAATTCTATTTGTTAAATATACTCTGTATTAGTTATTATTCTGTTGCTTACAAAGGAATACTGGAGCAACCCATTTTCCACTTTCAGTCACATAACATTTTTCCAGGACTACAGAAGTTTAAAGAAAAGCAAAGGAAGGGAAGCAATTTCCTACAGACAGTTGTGGCCAACTCTGCTCTGTCTTTTACTTACTATTTATCGCACTGTGTTTTAGGAGAAATCTTCTGGAAACAGGACACATACTTGGATTTCTAAATCATGGAATTATCTGTTTGTTGAAATACTTTGGTTATAATTCACCTTCCTTTGAACAGCAAGTCTTCCCTTCAATAAGCTCACTAGACCTGGACAGAGGAATACAGCTTGTTACGCTTTTGAAAAATCAACTCTAACTTACTATGGGTCCTACATGACCTTACAGAGCTAAAGCAGAATTCTTGGTATAGTTAATGAGTATGATTGATCCAAAGCTCATAGGATTTAATAAAAAGGTCTTGAGAGACACAGAAAGCCAGTGTTCTCAGGGCTATTCTCACACAGGAAAAGAGCTGTGGCTGTGCTCTTTGGATTACAGCAATTCTATCAGTTTATCTTTAAGCACAAGATGGATGTACAATTTGATGACATGACATTAGAAAGCATCATGAAGACATTACTACCAAGTGCACTCCAGTGGGTACAACACACGCTGCTGAGATACCAGAAATATGATGTAAGGATAAGATATTGCCCAGGGAAATCCTTTACTGAAGGCAGATAAACAAAGCAGAAGTGTAAAACCCAATATAACACAGTTGCTGTTGTAGAATAGTAGAAAGGCAACTAATGTAAAATAGTGCCTCAGTTTCACTGATCTTTATTTCAAGAATGTACCAAAAAGACTATGTTATCAAAAGTGAAATGATTCCAGCTTCTTGTGTGATTAAATTTGAGCCACAACTGGAATAGTAATAGGAAAGAACCCAAAGGAATCTAGAAAAAACAGTTCTTGCTTCCTAATTAGTGTAGTCACTTAATACAGGGCAGATATGTTCAGCTAAGTCACTAATCTCAGCCGGGTCCTCCAAGGAGTAAAGGCACAGTGTGTGGCACCTGCCTCAAGCTCCATGGCCTCCATGGAGCTCAGAAGTAGTTTTGCACTACTCACAAACTATCCTGTCTCTCTTCAAACTCAGTGTGAGAGTAATTCATCATTCTCTGAAGAAACACAAGCCTCCTGCAAACTAAAGGGAGGATGTGGCCCAAAATATTTCACACAGGGACTCAAGAGTAACCTGCTAAGGTAGACACCTACATTGTTAAAACTCTGAAACCTGTATTTGGCATCTACAGTGCTTCAGTCTTGAAAAGGAACCATCTACTCCTAATGTTTGTACTACATTGTAAATGCTGAAAATTATTTAAAAAAAAAAGATGAAAAAGAAAGAGCTGCCAATCTGTCAAAAACTTGGCAGGCACATAAGGCTGAATGAGAGCAGCCTTCGTAGAAGGAACACATCTGGAGTGATATCTGTGCTTGCAATTTCCCTGTAAACAACTCTTTTATTAAGTGACGGGTTTGCTTCAGAAATGGAATCCTTACCAATCTCACAGCTACACAGCAACTTTGATCAATTAATGATTTTAAAGACTTTGACACGGGATATTACAGAAGTGCAAAGAGCTATTATTGCTTTCTACTTTGTGCTAGAAAATATCACCTAGCAGGAATGGGGTACACAAAAATCCGTAAGTTACAGTTAAGTAAAAAAATTTGACATTTACCAACTATATGTTAATTCAGCAACCTCAGAAACAGTAGGTAGAGTATATTTATGCTTGAGTGATATTTCCTTAAGTTTTAACAAGTGTGCTGAATCACACAATTTTAAATACTTGTATTTATTACAACCAGACCTAACAGCAGATGAAGCAGACAAAATATTTTTATTTACTTCAAATGCTGTTTTAAAACCTCGTGTTTATATCAGAGTAAGAATAAACCACAACAGCCACGAGGAAAGATATCAACCAGTAATATACAAACCAATAATAAGGTTGCAAGATGATGCATCACACATTTCTGTCTGATTGTTCAGCTGTCCTGGGATCAGCAAGCTTTTACCTGTTTAAAATTTTGTTCATCAGAGTCTACTCAATTTGCAGATACAATCATTTTGTCATTTTTCTTCTGCAAAGTATAAAAGCGAGTTTGTCAGAATCATTGTCTCACCATTAATATTAAAGCTCTTCATTATCTCTTCTGACAGAACAGAGCAGTCTTCAAAAAGTTCCAATTCATTCATGAAAGTCAGAAGCACAGCAAATACCATGAGAACTGGACATAGTTTTCAAGACCAGTGAAAAAATTGCATTTTGGCCACTGTTCATGAAAGGACAGGAGTTACTGATGACAACTACAAACATTTGTCACTTGTCTCTACTCAGCTTCACAATTAGGCCCAGAGGTGCTTGCTCAGCTCTGAAAGTAGAGTCTTAATCAACAATAAAGCTTGTCTATAAACACTGTCAGAAGAAGCAGTCAGGTTCTAGCCCTCTAGGTCAGGTTCTAGCCCCCTAGGCAGGCCCTACAAAATCTACCTATGGGAATTTACTGCTTGTCACAAAGTACTTGCTAATCAACTAAGGTACAATTAAGCTCAAAACATAAGCTGTAACTGCTAGGCTTTTTCATAAAGCTTTACTTTAGGAAAAAAGCTTTCAAAGTTTTAATTTTAACTTCAGAAAAGTGAAGTATACCAGAATGTGTTAGTGAGAAAAAACAGGGCTTCTGTGGAGCAGCAAATCTTCATAACTGTATAGTACAGAGAATGAAAAATTCTGTATCAGAATGACACCAGGAACAGAACGTAGGTAGAAACTGCTTATTGAGGTCTCTGACACTGAAGTTAGCACTTGTCTACCCAGCAGGCCAGTGTGAAAGGCATACCAGCTCAGTTCACAAGTTAAAGATCAACAGAGATGACCTCAAGTGAAAACTTCTATAGTCAAGCTTGACTGTTGCAAAAGAAAAGCAAGTATATTCATCAACTGGTTGGCAGGTATAGGTTTACCTTTAAGAATCAGCTTAGACCTTCAACTATCAGTAGAGGTGGAACCCAAATCAAACCTACAGCTATTCTAGTAAACATAACATAGGCAGCATGTGTTCCAAGAAGACTGAATCTATGGTTTCCCACAAAGACAGGCTGAGAGCCTAATGTTGTCACACAACAGTGACTATTAGTACCAAATATTATATGTACTTCCCTGTTAGCTAATAGGCCACTATACTTCAGAGACTGTTTGAGCTTCAAATAAGCTATCTGTAGTAAAAAAAATTAAAAGCAGTATTCTTCTCTCATGGGCACAAAGATATCCGATTGAGACTTCCTGAGGGAGAAGTAGGATGGGTTCCTTTAACGTATTTTCTTAACCTTCATTTCAAATCTAAAATACTTACTGAACCAGGAGGGCATCCTGAAATACTGTTAATGAAACAATTCCTATGGTCTCTAAAATATAGTACCATAAATGTTTACATTTTAACCATTTGCCATTTTTCCTGACTTTTTCCTCATCTTAAAGGACATACCCCACAATAAGCTATGCTGATCAAAACAGATCCTTTCATGACTCTGGAAAGAACTTAGGTGAGTTTAGACAGCAGTCACCCTGCTATGGGTCAAAAAGATACGGTCCTATTTAGTGCCTATCCCACTGAAAGTCTTAACTGAGAACTGGAGATGCATGACCTTAGTTTCACTTTCAAATAACTATTCTCCAAAAGAACCGTACATCTGGGGGGATCTGGCCTTTGAGTCCAGTCACCCAATTGTACTGCCATAACATTATGTTTACCTTGTGTTCTTAAAGGGTAAGCCTACAAGTAACAGTGACTTCAGGCATTCCCTTCTGATGAATCTTAAAGCCTGCAGCTAGACTAACCTGAGTTCAACAGAGAATCAAATTCTGATGGATATCATCATTTAGGTACCACTCAGTATTTACAAATTTTGTATCTCTACAGGAAGGAGTACTGAGTACTCGCTCTCCTAAAATCTATTTAACTTCACTTTTTTTTTTTTTCTCTAGGGAGTTTCAAAGCATGGATATACTGCCATTCCTTTGAACTTCATTCCCATTAAAAAATCCTGGTGAGTTTGTTTTATATTTAATATCTACTTATCACACTGATTTTATTGTCTTATATGGGGTCTCAGGGTTTTGATGATAATGATATGTGCTACATAAATAAAATAAATTCCTCTTAGCAGTCACATTCAGGAAGAGAAAAGGACTGTTGCTGCTTTCAGGTTGGATATTCATTCCTTAGTACAACTTTTCCTTTACAGCATGTATATATGCATGTATGCATTATAGTTACATACACATGTTAATTCTTAGATATCTACATTATCATGGTAAAATTCAGTGTGGGAATGGCCCACTAGGAAGTGCCCACTAAGGAAAACCTACAGAATCAGCTAGTTGCTTACCTTTTACATGGTTAACACCAGGTAAGTTGACTCCCCAAAATGCTACAGCTTTTCTGAGTAGGCAAGGGATTGACTCATTCAGTAGAAGATACAATGGATTAGAAATGGCTAAACCATTAGAAGAGAAAATGACCACAGCACACCCAGGTATAGATCACACTCTGTGGGAGCACCTCTTCCCTCCCTTGTATATAAATACCGCAGTAACTACAGTAATAAACAAATTATTCTGGTTCCTATTTCTAGCAGCAACTGAATAACGAAATTTGAGAAGCAATAGCAACAGTTTGTAGACCAAGTAAAAATTAACTGCAACTTCCCAAACAATTGTCCCATCTTTCCATTACTTGATGCTGCATTTCCTTAAGCTACATGTAAGATAACTTCACTTCCCCAGACAGCTTCTTTTCTCCCCTTTCCTCATATCGTTCCACCATTCTCCATACACATACAAAATTCTTCTGAATACTTTTGTGTATTCAGGAAAATTTCTAAAGCAAAGCAAATCCGAGGTGAAATGGCTGAATATTACACAAAAGAGAGAACTATTACTGTAAAATCTTTCCAGTCCCTCCTCAGCTTTCGGATTCTCACAAACTCACTAAATGTCTGCTCATGTCAAATCTCCACACTTCTCAGTGTTTAAGATTAACTATATTTGGGGTTGAAAACTGTGATTTTTATAATGCTGTAATATTCTCTGATACATGGGTTTAATATTTTAATATTAGAATAACACAACTAAATGAGTTACTGTAATATCATTTAATGTCAATTATAGTTAATACAAAACCACATACAACATTTCTTTTAAGACACCTTCCTACACCTTGGTCTTCTGTTCATAATTTAAGTACCCAAGTCCCATAATTATTTGTTATGCAACTTACTCCTTCTTGCTATAACTCATTTATTAAATTATCCCATTTATTGGCAAAGCTAATTGTCTGAATGCCATTAGTACCATTTTCTCCCTTGTCTCTAAAGTATGCAAGTGATGTTTTCAGACAATTTGTACCATAATTTTAAAATACTGTATAAAGTACATTTAACAAAAGTATGAAAAGTTATTTTAGGAGTAGCAATTTCATTGGTTTTTTTCTCAGCAGACATGTTGCCTTCATAATGAAACACAGGAGAGACACATGTATGATCAAAACCCTTAAAATTCTCATCTAAAATTGATTGTGAGAAGCAAAGCAGTAGAAACAAGAAAAAAATTACATTTAATAGTTCTGTTAAGATTTATCGAAAAGAAGGATTCAAATAGTATCTTGTTTCTTGATTTGATATTTTTGGATTTACAAGACTAAGGGCAAATCACTGAAGCTAATCAAAATAATTTTTAAATGGAAAAGTTGCTCTGCATAGAAATTCAAGCAACTATGCTACAGTCATGATGCTAAAATGTCATCCTGAAATGACATTTCAGCGACACATGATTGCAATTTTAACATCTTTTAGGTTTAAAATATGAAATAGACTATCTTCACCTTTCTGGGTTTGAAGGAGGAAAAATGTTGACTGTTTTGTTTACAGTTTTGCAAATTATCATTTCTTCCCTGTCCATCCAAGCAAATCATCTGAACTCCCCTAATGAAGTAACTGGGAACACTTCAACCCAAATTATATTCACAGCATTAATGGATCAGACTAGATCTCAAATTATTCATCAAGACTCCCATCTCAGGACTAAGACTGAATCCCCTGAAGTGTTAAGCTTCACTGATTATCCAGTTACCAAAAAGTAACCAAACATTGGATGAATACATTATTCAATCATACATTGCTAAGCATAACTAAGTTTTCTGTAGAGTCATAGAAAAGCAATGGTATTGTATTTATTAGTTTTTACAATCAAGGGGAACTAGTATCACAGACAAAGACTTAACAGTTCAGTTCTATCTAGTTCTTTCTAAAGCAAATATTTAAAAGATATAATTTCTTACATTAATCTGAGTTCATGCCTGTATTCTTTACTCATGAGGAAAGAATCAGAACATCTTTAAGAAAAGTGCCATAGGAAGTTCACTTACAAAAGTGTATACATAAGTATAGAGGCTCTAAGGCATATAAGGAAAGAAAGTTGCAGCTGTCTCTTAAAACTCTCATTCAAGACAGACAGTATTCTGCTTTTTGCAAAATTAGTGTAAGCAACAAGCAACCAGTATATCTGCTGCACTAATTACATATCACTACCTAGTATTTTAAACAAAGCAGAGCATAATTTTTGAGCATCCTGCAGTGATTCCATCCTAAAAGAGCTGTCTAGCAATGCAGTGTTATTACCTCCTTATGCTGACACCAGCAGACTGCATTCCCAAAACAGGCTGCCCTACCCCTTCTGCTTGCTCTTACAGTCATGCTGTCTTCCTTGTTGGATAAGCAGAAGCACTTCTGCAGCCATCAGGTGAACTAGATGAAGAAATTGATTTAAAATAAAACTGAGCCATGGGGAATGGGGAGAGAAGCTGGTTTTCACTGGGAGCAGTTCCTTCCCTCAGTTGCTCTACAGACACACTAACTTTTGTGCCATATGTGAACAGCATATGAACTAACAGGAAAGGAAGAGGCCATCACTGCCTTTCTCAGTAGCATGCCGAATTAAATCTTGAAGCAGGGTGCAAAACTGAAAAAAAAAAATTAATCACCCTGTAAAACTGTTTATTTTCCTTCCCACAGAGGAATCTAAATAATTAGCTTATTTTGGATGCTGAACAATTAGATAGTTGAAGACTTTTGCTCTAAGAGTGACCATAAATCATCTATTTAACTGCCTATGAAGAGATTCTTCTGCAAATAAGCACATGCTCAAATTTATTTCCATACAGTTCTCTAGCCTTTTCAAAATGTGACCCTTAAGTGTCAGTTTTGATGAAAGTAAACACGCTTGGAAATCTATAAAAAACCCACAAGAATGCCAAATACAACAAGAAATCACTTTCTTCCTTCCTTCTGCCTCCTAATAGCAGTGGAAAGAATTCCGTACAGTGAAACTATAAGTTGTAATTGTAAAAAATACTTAAACATGATGGAAGCGATAGCTGAAGTCATTTGAATAGCTTATATTAAATGTTTCCTAAATATGTGTCTATGTAAAAACAGTTCACTGTGTAGTAGCACAGTTTAAAAATGTAAGGGATTTTTCCAAGTAAGACAGTTCTGAATTTAGAATGCTCAAAAAGTTCAATTTGAGAATGATTTCCAGGAAGATGGTTCTCATTTTTTACAGACCTGGTTGACTACTCACTTTTAATTACACCAAGGTATATTCAGCATGATCACTTCTTGTTAACCTGTCTGCTAACTGAAGGCAAATCTAGACCTTGAAATATACAGAAACTTGTATTTCAATAAAAGAATTCAGTAATTGCAACACAGAACAATCCAGTGTATTTGGATATTGTAATTCCAGTATTAATTTATGGAAAAAAAAATGCCTTTATTTTCAAAAGCTTTCAAATGTTTTAAGAATATTTACCTTCTACCATATGGATTGCATTTTTGGTCCTCTAAAGTGAAAACCTTAAAGGGTTAGTTAAATATCTAATGAGTTCCTCCCTTAAAGGCATCCCCTAGGTGTCAATATGGCTTAAGATCTCCATTAATGGCTTGAGCAACAAAAGAGACTGCCCTCAGCAAGTCTGAAACAGTATCAAATTGGCAGGAGATACCAAGACACACTAGAAGGCAAGGCTGCTACACAGGAGAGCTGGGTTGTCAGAAACATGAAGTTCAGCACAAGCAGATTCTAAACTCTGCTTTTGGGACAGATAAATCTCAGGTACCAGTACAAGCTGAGGACGAATGTACTGAAAAACAGCTTTGCTGTATGAGCTTTGCTGTATCAGCAGTGAGCCCTTGCAGCAGCAAACGCCAACCACATCCACAGATGTGAGCAAGTCTAGACAGCAGGCTGAGATGATTATTCCCCTCAGCAATTGCAAGACCACATCTTCAGTGCCATTGTCTAGTGGGGGGTTTTGCAGTACATAATGGTTTTGGAGTGAGTCTGGCAAAGGAGCACAAGACTGCCACAGGACCATGGCAAGGGAAAATCACAACAGCTGGCATGTTCAGGTTTAGGAAGAATTCTTCCTGCTGGCTTCAAATACCTAATGGGAGGCTCCAGAGGAGCAAAGCCATACTTTCCCTGGAGGTCCACAGAGACAGGATAAGAGGCAAAAGACACAAGACATAGCAAAGGAAATTCTGAGTAAATGTTCAAAAAAAAAGAGATGACAGTGATGACCGTAAAACTGTAGAACTGTAGAAAGGAGGTTGTGGAATCTCCAACCTTGAAGACAATAAAAAATTTGACTGGGAACCTTACCAAAATAGGTTCTGGTTTGAACAGGACGTTGAATTAAATCATCTCTGGAAGTCCCTTTCAACATAAAATACAATAATTCCATAGTTTTATTCTCAGTTCTAAAGCGATCATGGAAACTTGGCCAATTCTGAAATAAACATTTATAAGGAATAAGTTTCAGACCTAACACAAGCATTCAGATATTTTTGTTAAGATCATGGCCCAGCTACATATTATTCCACAGGTTCACTGAAGTAACTGAGCTGTAAACCAAAAAATAATTAGATCTCACACTTAGAAAAGTATTGACTATTCGGTTTCTTATGTATAATTTCTCACAGCACACAGGACAAATTTAAAATCTAGAATGAAATTTCCTTTCTTAAACTTCTTAAAATCTGCAACGATGAAGGAGCAGCTGGGAAAAACAGATACATCTTTCATCCTTAAGGACAGCACTAACTCACTGCAGTGTAAGTATCTGTGTGTCCATATATTTGGGCATAAACTGCACTTTATTCTATTTTCCTTCAATGTGAAATCGGGAAAGGAATTCTTGTTTTCATCAATTCTACAGGCATGCAGACAACTTTGCTAACATGCAAATTTAATGACAAAGATACTTGTTTCATCTTTACATTTAGACTTCAGGTTTTAATGGCATTAGGAAAGCAGGAGGAAAATTAGCATCCCCAGAGCTGTTCATCTGCTTTGCTTTCTCTCACCACAACGGCGAGCAATGGAAGCAGCAAGATTAAAGACCAGGGTATGGATATCATTTTAGAGCTATTCAAATACAGAGAAGCTAAATGATCATACCTCAGCTGTATACGCCTATTGCAACTCGTGTTTCACTTCCCAAATATACTGGTTTTAAAACAGAGCAGACTGCAGTTTTGATAACATCTGCTACAACAAATAACAAAAAAAAAAAAGAGTGTGAAGTCTGATGAATGTTTAAACAGAACATTTTTTATGGATCAGCTAAATCTTTTCTGCTTTTTAATTAAAAGTAAAGAAAATGGAACTTAATTATCCTGTAAAGATTAGCTTGTGGGCATCTTCCTGTAAATTACTTCTAATTGAAAGCAAATTGTCAAGTGACATTCAAAGTACTGTCCTTTAAAACACAGCTGTTCTATTGCTGATTTCAGTACATTACAGTGCTTTCTTGTTACAGTAAGGCATATTTGAATACTTTAACAATTTGATGGTTTTGTATGGATTTCCATTTTGTATATCTTAATCACATTCCCTCCTCCAAAAATCGGAACTGGTTTTGTATGGATTTCCATTTAGTGTATCTTAATCATATTCCTGTCTCCAAAAACCAGAAGAAATATTAGCTGCCTTTTTGTACCAAATATCCTAAAGTCATCTCTCTCCACCTTTTATTTTGAAGCTCACTGGTTAATCTCTGATCAGCATATGGCAAGGGTAACTGGCTAGTAGCCTGCTACCTGAACCATTCGTACTGCTGGGAGCCAATGCATTAAGCAAAAACATTTTAAATATTTGAAGCAATTTCAAGTAGTTTTATTGTATCAACTACAAACTGAAAGTTCACAATCTTTTTCTTTCAGCTATTTATAAATTCTTTGGACGGTATTTTATATAGCTTCATAGTAGAACATTATCAAATAGCAAGATAAAACTATGGTACATTAATATAAGTTTATCAAATATATTCAATTGCTTTGATAAGCCACTTAAATGTGCGTTATCATTCCACTTAGAACTGTAACCTCAACCCAAAAACCTGTTACTGCCATTTATTAGATCTTACTTAAAATGGAAAGATTTCATTTGGATGGATTAGGTTTCAGCCTTCTCCTTGCACACATGCTCATCTACTCCAGAAAAAAAGTAGTTTTATCCTACAGTCATAAAGCCAAAAATAAACAGAGATGAATTTCACATTTCTAAAAAAATTACCACAGCACTGGGCATTTCTAGTGTGATTCTTCAGTTTTTACAAGCTTTATTTTCTCCCAGACTGAATTTACGCACTTCTCTGCAGCAGTGAAAATAGATTCTCAAAACTCTTCATATTCAAGTGTAGTGCTTTCACAGCACTAGGCTTGAAAAGCATGACTACAGCTGAGAGGTGGCTTAAGAAGGCAACATGTTTGGACACATTTGTTTAAGACAAGTATGTCTGCATATTAGAGCTGTGACATGACCAACTGCACAGCTCACCAGCACATAGCTCATGGTGGGCTTGAATCCCCTGACATGGGCAGGGGTGAGCTGGAAGTGACTGCTCAAGGATCATTTGTTCTTCTCAGAACTAACTGCACATACAGCTTCTTAGCCATTTTGTAAGGAAATAACAGGTCCCTGGGGACCTGCTGCTTGTGAACACCTCACAACGTTTCCCTTCCTCTTTTTATCTCCAGAATGTATGGCAAATGCCTTGTGGCTCTTACTCAGACTCATATGTACTTGAAAGGGTTCATGTCTGCCACATAAGAAAGATATTTATAAAAATGCTATGTCATCACTGGATTGAGGAAAAATTACTCACTTCTCTTATTTATATAAAGTCGTAAATATTAATCTAAAATAATAATAATAATTTTGAAGTATGATTTTAATAAGATCTTAATTCTATTTTAATTTAATACCTTTGGTTTGCTATCAGGCATCACCTGAACAGTTTAGTAAAAATTATTAAAAAAATGCTAAAACCAGGTAGGCAAAATTTTATTGTTTTTTGGTTTCTATTCCCCAACTGTAATGTGGTATTTATTTTCCCCCACTTTAAGCAAGAATGATATGGGAAAGAACATTATCTTGCATTATGTCTTAAAGGAAAGGAAATTGATGGTTATTTTTATGTACTGTGGAAGTAAAATTAGAAAGATTATACCATATTCTGCATAAAATGCTCTTACATGGTCTAAGACATAAAGAACATTCCTTGCTCACAAGCAGGGGTTTTCAATCTTATCTGCAGGTTGCACTTGAAGGACATCACCCACGATCAGCAGCTGGTGTCAGCCAATGAACCCAGCTAATGTCCCCACAAACATTACACACTGTAAGCTCTGCAACAGTCATCTAGTACAAGAAGATGAAGAACCATCAACTATTTGTTCTTTGATACTAAATCTCAAAATTTATGACACAGCAAAATAGACTAGAAGTGATTCTAAAGAACACTGGAAATGGAAACCAAATAAAAGAAAAACAAGTAATGCATTTAATATCTTTGTTAAATTACAACACTGAGAGAGCTAATTTTGACATGGACTAATTATTGAGGCTCTTTATTGCTTCTGATATCTGGAGACAAACACATGTGCAACCAGGGTATGCCTCAGCAGCCTCATCAATACTGTCTACGAACTATGCCAACAGACTGCTCTGTATGTTACACGAGTGTCTGCAGAATAGAGTACTGAAGCTGAGTCTACAAAGAATTAAAGATCATTACTCTCCCAAAAAAAATCCTGGGAAGATCACCTCAACTCAATACGCCCTTCTGACATTCCTCCTTCAACATTTCGGTTTTTTCCCTCCTTTCTCAATGTCATACCCAGACATTCACATCCAGTGTAGTGTACTCACAGTGCAGACAGGGGGAAGCAGAAACAGAACTTCATGACTCACAATCAACATTTTTTAATGTTTTAATTTATAAATCTCTTGTTGGTTTCTGCAGTAATGTTCCACAAAATCCTCTGGTAAGATTGCTGGCATTTACTTTTGTTCTGACATCTCTCATTAAGAGAAGACAAGAAACTGATAATGCACATTAAGGTTCTGAGAAAGTTCATCGAAAGTCACTTTAGGACCTCAAGTGAAATAAGTTTAGCATTTCTTAAGAGATATTAAAACAATATTAACTTTAAAACACTCAAAAAACCTCCAAAACAAAAACAAAACACCCAAACAACTACAAAAACAAAACCACAAAAACCAAGCAAACAACATCAACAAAATCCACATACATGTCAAGAACTACCAACGTGCCTGTCACTGAATCTCAGGTACTCCTGGCCAAAAAAAAGGGATTTAATAATATTTTTTTTTTTTAATTTAAAAAATAAAAAAAATTTTTAAAAAGACAGAAAAATCATTCAAACCTTGTGGAGGAGGGGAGGTATTAACAGAAGACTCTCTAAACATGTACCATCACTCAAAATAGCCCAGCAAACTGGTGTATAAATGGTGCCAAATGGTGTACATAACCATAGCCAAAAGTGCCCTCAAAATCCTTGAGGAGTTTTCTTGCAAAAAATACAATTAATACAGGATTCAAATTTCATTTCTCTGTGATAAGCATAACACACTTTACCACCACTATTTAAACTTTTCCCAACGGGCACACCATCCATCTTCCATCATGGAAAAATGGAAATAAAAAAAATTAAAATATTTTGAACAAAAATACTTCAAACTAAATTCAAACTTTAGATTTTAGACTCATATGACTATTTTTCTATAAGCAAATTATATCCACTATGGAAAATCAGGTGTTTTTTTTTTATTACATTCAGATCCAACAGTAAATTGCACGGTATAGCCACACTTTTCACACATGGATGTTTATTCAGTGCAGCAGTAAGGAGCAGGTAAATCCCACAGATCTATCTCCCTAGTATTGATCCTTCCTTCTCACTGAAGATGACAAATTTATGGTTGTTTCTTCCCTTTCCACAGGGGATTCTTTAGTGTGGATATAAATCTAACTATAAAAATATTAATAATTCTATTACTATCATTACAGTCATTATAATTCTTATACATTACTTGAATTACAATGCTATTTTAAGAACATTAACAGACTTATAAAATCATAAAAATATTTTTCTTCTTTCAGTCGATGGAAACAGATTTTTTATGACATTCCAGTATTTCCAGAGCGACGTCACTGTAGGAAGGAAAGTATCCTTAGACACGACTGGGTAGCCAGCTTGAACAGCACAGACCCTAAGCCAAGCTCCAGGACTAACCTACGAGGTACAGCACACTTGGCTGTACAGCTCTATCTGCTGCTCCCCTTTTTTTGAAAGAAACAATTGAGGCCTTTGATCTCTGCAAAAATTATCAGATTTTAAAAAGGCAGACTTTAAATATTTTCCACAGTTCCTCCTATCCAGATATCTAAAAGCCAGAAACCACAAGTAGAAGCAACATGGAGCTTCTAAAAGGTGAAGCAGGTCATTTCAACGAGAGTAGTGGTTTTCATAAAGGTGGAGACTAAACCCAAGGACTTTCTTGGGTTCTTTGGATCTGGTCTTTCAGACACTTTTTCTAGTGTAACAATCCTGCCTAAGACACTAGTACAGCACTAAGGAACGAGTAAGTCTTAAAATACTTCTTTTCATTAAAGCCAAGTCATCGAAATCCCAGTATCATACCCAAAAATCACTGATAAGTAATTCCATATACAATTCTACCACTGAACAAAAATGAAGCCTTCAAATAAGAGCATGTCTACTGAAATTTGGTATTCCACATATAACTAACAACCAAAATTACTCAAGATTCTGTCGTAGAGGGGGAAAACCCCCCACCAAATCAATCTCAAAATGCAATTAAGACATAGAGAATCCAGGCTCTCTGGAATCCTCCTATTAATCCTCCATGTAAGCACACACACATACATGCACACTATTTCTGACATGTCTAATTTCTTGATTTAAAAAATGGGAGATAAAATTGCTCATACACCAGGAAGAACACTTACTCCTTATCCTATGGGAATTAATGAGAAGATTCTCCCCTGTGGGATTTCATGCAAATCAGAATTTGAATATTTGAGAAAAATTTAATGTTAGTTAAAATTATGAAATATATTCAAGCTTTACATATGGAAAGATGAGTAAACTTTTTTTATCCTGAAATATCTATCTCTTCAATTATTTTAAAACATTTTTCATCTGACTTTTATGCATGAGATGGATACAGAGAAAAGACAGACTTCTTACATACATTATAACACCTAAAATTCTACTTTTATTTAAAAACTGAAAGGCAGCCATGTCATATTCTAGTACCTAAGACAGCTAATACCTAAGTCTGCATCCTGATACTTATATCATTACATCATTTATATTATTATTTTTAGGTGTCCAACACAATGTAACAACATAGCACAAACTACTGACTCATTTAAAAAGTGATCTTCTTTGCTACAGAAGAAAGCAAAAGCCCTCAAGTAAGATCTTCAGCAAATAAAAACATATTGATATCAAATAAAATATAGCTATATCTTTTATTTTTTCATATGTTCAGGTTGTTTGGCTTGGATTTTTTTTAACATGATCCATGATATCAAAACAGTCTCTGTAAAAGTTGGCATAATGAATTTTAAGGTAGCAATAAATGGAAAAACTGGATCAGTAGAGATAATCTGAAATTCACATTATCCTTCACAAAGTCTTCTGTTCTACAGAAACCTGGAATAGGCCATTACAAGAGATTTGTACCCAAAAAATTTTTGCATTTTCACATCCACTCCTACGCTGTAGATATTTTCCTGTATCTATCTTCCAAGGACAAAAGGAGTAAGAAGCTGCAATATGGCTCGTTATATACTAATTCTCAGACTTGAGGGTAAAATGGACTCAAGAGTAGAATGTGCCCCACATGTGCTGTGGGGGATCTAACTCTGATCTTGCCAGAATGCCAGAAAGAAAATCGTTGTTCTCAGTGTTTCTTCCTTGATCGTACCTCTTAATTACACAGTAAAAATAAAACTTAGCCATCTGAAACTAGAAATTTCAATCAGAATTCTTCAATGTCAGTTTTGCAATGCATCTGGAAATTACTGAGCATTTGAGCACATTTAAAAATAAAGTTATCTGCTTTACACATGCTTCCTGAGCGACTATTAACTGCAAAAAGTTTGTGTTATCATAATACCTTTATTATATTATAGATCAGTGTCTGTTTTTTATGGTATCAAGTTTAAACATGTAAACCACTATTTAGACATACCTTTACTCACATAGATGGGCTGCCTTAAGAATATTCTCTTCAAAAATAGAAGTTTTCATATAATTCACCTTTCAGTCTGGAGTCTGACTCCTGGGCTGTGTGAACAAACAGATGCATCCAGCACTCAAACAACCACATGGGAATTCCTCCCCTCTTGGAAGATGGGTTTACATTCGCAGACAAGATTTTATGTACTCCTTCTAGCAATGCCAAAGTACTTACTATTTTGTCAATAGTCAATCTTCAGGAACAAGAACATGAAATTACATAAATCACATCAATACACAGAGTGTGTGAATACATAAATACAATATAAAAATTGTAATTTCTTCCCAGATTGTGCAAATGACATAAATTCTGAGTTTTGAAGAACACATGTGGCTGCTTCCTATCCCATTTCACCTTCTTCCAAAACTACATACTTTTAGAAATTTTGAACTGTAAATACCAAGTAACTTCCCTTTAGTAAGATTCTTTTAGGCAAAAAAAATCAGGATGAAAATTACATTTAGTTTATAAATTTCTTCCTTTTGTGATTAATTTAGAAGAAATCTTCAGGTTTTGTAATTATATTTATTTTTCCATGTAACAAAAGAAGTTGCTAGATTTATCTAAGTTCTTATATACTATGTTGATCAACAATTGAAATCTATTCCCCATATGTAGGCAGGTAACAACTGCAATCACAAACATTGCCTGCTATTGTTCTAAGTAATCACATAAAATAGAATGTAACTGACTTCTCCAAAGTCTGAGTTCTGTAAGTTTCCTCTCTCTTCATGAGCACAGTAATTGACAGCTTAAGTAGGACACTGTAATATATAAGAACAATCTTGAAAGACAAAAAAAAAAATCACTAAGTAATTACACAAACAATCCGTAACTCCAAAATAACATGCAGTAACAGTCATCCTTCCATAGAAGGGGGAATACATAAAATGGAAAAAAGCTCAAAATTGGTATCTACCTTGAAAGTATGAAGTGGTTGTAGCAGAAGGACCACATTAAAAAAGAATGAAAATAAAAGGATAGACTGTGCTCCACATCCCAGCATCTTGTTCTGGGCTCCAGATACTAAAAAAAAAATCCACAATACTCACAAAAAAACAACAAACCAACAAACAAAGCCAACCAAACAAACAAACAACAAAAAAAAAGCCCTCCAAACCCATACACACTTCAGAGTTCAACACTGATCTGACTACTAGTCTGATTTTTGGGCGCCTGTTTGCAGATGCGGTAGAGTTATCAATCCAAGCAGACACACAATCCGGGTCCAATGTCACTTCTCCTCATTATGTTAATAGTTAATACATGCAAATGAAAACACTCTAGCAATTTGATTTCTTTGAAGATAGTTTGCATATTGTCTTAGCCATAATGACTGTACACTTCTCTCAGTCTCGATTTATGCAAGGGTAGTTTAGTTCATTTTTATCAGCTCAAGTTCATTTTGGCTGCTACTGGAATGTATGTGTGTGTTTCTTTTTTACCTTTCACCTAATTACCATTCAGGTACCATAAGCAGATTTTTCATGCTATTGGTGTTTTTCTTAATTAAGAAACAAATGAATTCTCCCTAGCAAAAAAGATGGAACAACAGAGTAAGATGCCAGAGGCTGATGTTTTGCTTCTTAATTGAAGCTGCTTCATTGTTAGGTGTCTGTTATGAGGGGGCAGAAGTGTCAGGAGTTTATTGTGAATAGTATAAAAATAAAAGCATAAATACTTTTAAAATTGTGAATTAATATAGAAATATATATTTTTACTTGCATAACTGAACTATATACTGTTCTCCTTTCCTTTAGGAGAATAGGCTCTTTAAGTGTAAATTATTCTTCCCATATAGAAAGCCCCAGGTTCTAATCCCAGCCCAGAGTGAATTCCTTTCTTTTTCCTTTGTCTATTATCTGCACCCCGCTTGTGTGCTCATGTTGTTCAATTAAGGAGGTACCTGAATTTACCAGTGAGAGTAATTTTGTTTCTTTTCATTCATCCTTTCAGCAAAATAAGTCTCTCTTGCTCTCTCTCACTCCCTCATCCACTCCCATCCCATACCCCATGAGTCTCCGTTTCTAAGTCATGCTTTTTGCTTCCTTTCAGTGCTAGGTTTTCCCATAAAAACACCACCACCACTAACAATTGCAAGAAATTCAGGACAGTATGCTAGTCAGGACAATATTCTTCCACCCTAGTTTAAGAAGAAATACAGAACTTCTAAGCATCAAGGCCTTCTAGGAATGTTGCATTCTTCTTTTAACATACTTAACATCTTTGGACATCTTTTAAGGGTCACATGCCCCTAAATTACGTGGAGTAAATTGGGATTTGAATACTGAGAAATCATTTTATCTTAGAGTTTGAAACTGCAACACAAGGTCTAACATCAGCATTAGCACCACAGCATAAATGCAGAGACCACAACTAACATCAGTTTGTAATAACTATACAATAGTTGTGCAAAAACTGGAAATCAAATATCTGCCAAAGACTAAATCCTAACACTCCTGATGCACACAATCTCTATCTGTTTCAACAGGAATTATAGAAATGTCAGAACTACAAAATCAGTATCTACCTGCTTAAAAGAAATTAACTCACTCTGTTAAGTTAAAGGGGAATTGCAGGAAAACCATGAAAACCAAAAATTTTTTTTTAGTACAGTATTACCACAGATCAATTCTGAGATAATTCATATCACACTACATACTGTCTTGATGACATACAAATAGGTCTGTTACCAACTGAAACTGATCTACTATAGAAAATTTTCCTGTATTTTCTCCATCTGCCTTGATCCATGCTTTTGGACACAAAAAATATCAAATTTATTTTCTGCTTAATCAATACAAATCATGCAAAGAGTTTCATCAATATTAATACTAAACTGATGTACCTGTTGATGTAAACTATGTGTCATAAGGCAGTAATATTTATATATATATATTTAAATGGAAACTATGTAAATGTGTGAGAAAGACTTTTTTCCTCCCACTTCCTTCCTTTGCACATTTGCTGGAGGTTGTTTTTTTTTTCCCTCTCAGCTGAGAAAGCTCGATCCAACACATAAGGAAATTTAACACTATGAGGCCTCTATTTATAATTCCTTTTCCAAAGAAAAACAGTACAATTTCATCTATTTTTCTTCTTAAAATATACAAAAGATGCCAAAAATTATGAAGAAAGCAAAGATTCAGTTTTGATCATTTTTCTACTGATTTTACATATGCAATTCCTTGAGCTTGACTGTTATTTTACAGCATTTTCAGTAAAATTGAAAGGAAACCTCCTGTCAGTAGTTTAATTTCACACAGAGCTGTAATCACCACTCACAAGGAAAAAAAACCCCTCTGCTGGTAGTCTCCACAGAGCAAACAAAAAACCTTAGCTCTTCACCGACTGGACTCACTTTTTCTGCATCTCTGCTGCAGTCTGAACTTCATTTTTCCTCTCAATCAGTCTCTGACCTCCTCACATGGTGTCCCTGCCAAATTCCTGGCATTGGAAGTGAGGGGGAAGAGGCCATACCATAAGCGTGTTGATAATGAGGAGATAGAAATAGAAAACCAGCTGGATTGTCCTAATAAAGTATGTCTGGGATTCAGAGACACAACAACTCCCTGTTCAGGTCACTGTTCAGCATTTTAACCCTTCGTATTCCAGACTGACCTCTCCCTGATCTCCATTAGTATATTAAATTAACACTTAATATGAAATTGTACTTGAAAAATTCACTTTGATTTCAATGAAACCTATGACCTGCTTCCATCTAACTGTATTTTAATTACGTCATTTTCACCTGCAACATGCAAGTGACTCCTACAAGAATTTTTGCTCATTGTTTTTCTCCTTTACTGGTATCTTAAAAATGCCAATACTGTCATATTTGATCTCTGGTGTTTTGATCAAGTATGTCTTGGTTCACTGATGCAATTTAAGGGCTTTCTAAATCTCTAAGGTAAAAAATTATTTTCTCTTTACATCATTTATTAAGCACTGGACATAAACCTTAGTTCTAAGAAATCCCTACTTAAGCTGATTTGATTCCATCTTTTAGAGCATCTATCTCTAACACACTCCAGGAGTTCCCCACATTGTCTTCATATTCATTTATAGCAGTGATAAGGCCTTCAATGAGGACACAAATCAAGGAAGGAGGAAAACAAATGCTGTAGTTTTGGTTTTGCTTCTTAGTCACACTTCACATCTTTTCACAGAGCACTATCAAGCAAAAAGGGCACAAACCCAAAACCATCAAAGTCATAAAAAGGGAGGTCAAAAAGCCTTTTACTATTCAGTTTGCTTGCTCTTCCTGTATTCATTCTGGACTGGTGACACAACATAAACACAGAATGCTAGGTATGACACAACTATGAAGGAGAGTCCTTAGTTTCTTGAAAATTTGCCACCGTTTCCAGTATGGCATAACTTCATCAGTTTTGCTGAAAAATTTTAGTTACTCATTTAGGAAAGTATTCTAAAGTTATTTATAAAAATACCGACTCTAAAGTTGTTATTTCCCAGCTGTTATGAGACAGCCGTACTATAATTAATGATACATTCCTTAAAAAAAATACAAAACAAACCCCACTTGAAAAATGGCTGTTACCTTTAATATTGTGGAAAGGGGTTGTTTTTCACTCTGGATATATTTTTCAAAAAAGGAAAATATTTAACTACCTTGCAGACAATGAAACAAATCTATGTGTTACTACTTGCACTAATGAAGAAGATCCAACAAAACACTGATACTCAATTTTTAGAAAAGTATTTCATCTAAGGTAAGACATAAAAAGATGAAACAGTAGCTACTCCTTCAGTAGTAGCCAGCAGAACACTGAGATCCCCATTTTATATTCATTTCTATTTACTGGCAACTTTGGAAAGTGCTTTGGAGGTCAAGTGGGATTACCAAGAAATAGTATCTTTTCCCAAATTTACCATTACCAAATTTACACTATTTATCCAATGACAATCACTAATTTCTCCCCATTCGCCTGATGCAACAAGTGTGGGTATAAGGTTTAGCCTAATTACTCCATACAGTGAATCCTTGAAGAGCCACAAGGCACTATTTTTACATAATTTCTGGTAATTCAGCAAACTATTGGCCTTTGGAATCAATAGTCAGACTGCAATACAGGCAGATCAGCTATACATACATATATATATATTAAATATGTATTTGTTTTTATGTATGTATACATTTATGAGAATGTAAATGTCAAAAACTTATCAATCCCTTATCGGGCCTGGTTTTTCTTTATTACAATCATGTCATTGAGGCAAGAGATTCTGTCTTCCTTTTTATTAAGAGGTATTTCTAACATTACCAAGCTCCACTGTAGAGATGAGTAAAGTTAAAGTAAACAAAATACTGTACTTCATCAGGTAAATGGGTCACAAAGGTCCTGGGTTCTATTCCAAGCTTTACCAACCTGCCTGATAAATAATTTACAGTCTCTGATTTGAAGTTTTGTGAAAAACTGAGTAATGATACTGATTGTTCTTCAAACAGGAAAAACCCAAAGGAGCAAAGCATTACTTACCAAATTTTAAGAGAATATGACAGAAGTACAAAGAAATGCAAAATGTCTATCTACAAATTCTACAAGAACAAAAACATTACCCTGTAAATCAGTCTCCATTAGTGGAGGATACATGGCTTTGACATTGCTGCTTGAGAGTTTTGTTTTAACACCAAAAAGGACCCAAGAAAAATGGAAACACGACACATGTATTCATAAGAAATTTCTGGTCTACAGAATGGAATGTATCTTCTGTTACTCTGAGAAAATATCATTCCTAGAGCAAGGTTACAAATGCTGTATTTCAAAAGTGAGTCTGTCACTCACAACTGTTTTACTCCAACAGAGATTAAGTAATTATTATCAGATAAGTAAATTCCATCAGATATAAGGGATGAACCACTCAGACAATCAAAATGCAAAAAAAAAAGGAATGGCATAATAATCTAAATACATATTTTCTGCTACACGCAGGTTATCGCAGGCGTAACACCTTGCCATTACATGAAGTCACAATCAGAAGGAGCAGTGCATCATTAATGTGCAACAAAAAATGGAATTCAAACATTCATTCCATATACCTCATTAATAAAGTATTACTTCACACAAAATGTAGAACATTTAACACACTCTCCTGAAGTTCCTCTAACAAGACGATTAATTAGGCAACAAAACAGACATCAGAGGTGCCCACAGTTTTTCTTAACATTTTACATACAAATGCAATCACATAACTCAAGTATCAAAATATATTTAAATGTATAATCTGAAAGTTATCAACAATTACACCTTACAGATTTTCAGTGTTCCTTTACACAGAACAAACAAGTTCTACTCTCTTTCTTCCATCCCAAAAGAAGAAAGAAAAGGAAGGGGGGAAAAAATGGTATTATGATGTCCTAAATTGCCTGGATTCAGTAATTTATTTCTCTTTGCCTGCGAATGAACAAACAATACTTCATTCTCCCTGATACTTCCCCTTCTAGGAAGAGATTGAATTCACACCAATTTTTTGAGGCTTTTCTCATGTTTAACAGCTTTCAACAACAGCAAATATTCAACATGCTGCATGAAAACAACTAAAAGCTAAAGCATAAAAATCAGGACTTTTTGTGAAAAGCTTAAAAACAATAAAATAAAAACAGATTATCACATTTGGGAAAATATTGTTCTATGAATAATTCAATCAGAGCTAAACTAAGTGTTATGTGATAGCTCAATTCCCATAAATATATTTTATTTCACTCATATTTTGTTTCTCGAAAGGCTGAAAGAAAACATCATCACTCACTTCCATGCAAACTTTACCTTGCCAGTCTCTGTATCTTTTCCTTATAAAGGTAATTTACCAAAATTCAAAATCCTTCATTTACAGTCTTGTTTTATATTACTTCTATTAGCAAAATTATTCATGATCTCTATAAATGCAGTTCAATTTTGCATAATATGCCTGGTTTCTTTGTAATGTTATACTGTTATACATTCTGGTATATTATAAATGAGAGCTACATAAAGCAAGCAATTAGGCATAAATTGAAGATACATGATCCTTAAGCTGCAAAAAACCCCACCAGACTTGACACTGGACATTTTTGTTTGCTGTTAAAAAAAAAAAAAAGTCTGGGCGTAATAGTATGTATGAAAATGCCTGGCATCTTAAAATCACTCACAGTGTAAAATATCTCATATGAATAAAGAACAACTGGTTTTGGCACAACAGTTAAAAATTTCAAAACTCAGGATAAAAACCTAGGGAAAATAAATTGTGTATTATTGTGCGTATAACTTCATAATAATAAAACCTAAGACACAGAACTTATTTCCAGAACAAAAGTCCACAGGATTAGCAGCAGCTTAATAAGACAAGAATGGCAAACTCTTTGATTTTGGAGGTTTCATGGTAGCTCCACCTACACAATCTTACTACAAAGTAAGGTTTTAATCAGAAATTAAATATTTCTACAGATCTTCCGGAAGACAGAAAGGAAAACCTTCCAAGATCTATACTTGCTATGGTAACACGAATATGCAAGGTATATAGTGCATTTATATTACACATTCAGAGAAATTTCCAAAAAAAGGAGGAAAACAATATAGCTTATCAACAGAAAAAGGTATGAAAGAATCTAAGAATTCAGATGCTACTCCTGACAGCACTAGTTAGAGCATCTGAACTGATGTCAGCAAGTTATAGGTGTTGAGAATTCCTTAACATCAGGTAACAACTAAGGCGGAAAAAAAAAAATCCACAAAAAAAAAACAACAAAAATGCCCACGGACTGAAAAGTACGGACTGACCACATTAAGAAACCTAAAACATAGGTTTTCATTTTTGTATTACTGAAATAGAGGCAATATCTTCCAGAGTTTCCAGGGGTCTGTTTAGATACAGTATGCAAGTTTACTCAAAAAATTTAAAAACAATTACTTCCTATAATGAAGCCACTTATTTAAGACTACTATTATCTTTACCCATGGTATGTTACTCTCTTGAAACAAAGTAAGCATATTTTATGCTAAATAGTTGCTGTACATCAATTTCAGCCTCAATTTACTTTAATTCTCACATACAGTGAGATACAAAAATACATACATTTATTTAAATAGGGATGATTGTATCAGATTCTTAAAAATTATATTGTTTGAAATAATTCTCAAATTCAAATTATTAGTCAAAACACTTCCATACATGCAGAAACAGAAAACTTTCTATTTAGATTGTGATTATTATTTTTAAGAGCATGGCTTTTTCTTGCATGACCTGTTACAAAGACAGCTATTTAAATAATTTCTTGCAAACATGAAATACCATTGAAGAATCATGTATTAGTTTAGCGTTCAGCTCACCACACATAACAGTGAAGCCTCTAAAAAGATGCCAAATAATACCATCTGCATCTCAGTACTTTTAGTAACAAGAACATCTGCCCACTAAGAAATGAATAAAGACTAGCAAACTGATTGTAAAGCATTTAAAAATGTTTCTCTTATAACAAATCAATATTTTAATAATAAATCCGATTAGTCTTCACCCATTATTTTTTTTATGTTTTATAACATCCCTGCAAACAAAATTCATATCCATATGCAACTCAGGGCTCCAGTATAAAGTATTTTGGAAGAATGTGGGACTAGATTAACATAAAATCATACCAAGTTAAACATAAAATACAAGTCAAAACTGCAATTACTTCCCTGATGGCATCAGATCCATATTCTCAAAAGATTTTTCTTGTGAATGCAAAAGTGTGTTTACATCTTCAAAAACGAGTACATTTTGTGCAAAACGGGTGTTATTCTTGTCTTATACTGGTATTGCTGGTGCACAAATCACTCAAGATTTGAAAGAATTCACACATAGCAAGAGTAACACACCATATTATTTTTTCTCATTTGTGTTATAATGTAAAGGCCATAGCTTCAAACACTTCAAACTTCAATGCTTTGACTGATAATTGATGTTGAAAAACAAATTTGCCAGAACTTGTGGCATAATAATGCACTACCTTAATCTGACCTTTCTTGACAGTGAAAACTTCTGAACCAAGAGTCAAAGAACCTCAAAATGAATGTCAGACTGATCAGACCAATCATACCATCCCCAAAGCACACTCCCACTAAAATGAGATTTCCTAAGCTGCAGGACTAATCATAACATTACACAGTCTAGCTGGTCTAAGTAGCTGATTGTTACTCTTCATTTATAAGAACTGCTGATCTTGATTATTTTTGCAATATTAATTTTTCTCCCCTTTTTGATTTATCAACCCAAATTCTCCTCTTTGTATAACTAAATGGGTCTCAGCTGTATACCCCAGAGGTGTAAAATTCCCAAAGAGCCAACAAAGCAGGCTACCATCCAGGTTATTCCCAAGCATTATACTTGGAACAAAACTCTAATAAAGCTCTCTTCATTTTTATTAAGCATATAATTATATCTTGAAAAACTTCACTACAAGATGTTCAAAAAAGAACTACTTATTCTGTGATGCAACACGTTTGTCAAAGAAACACACCTGAAAATCGAAACCCTATGTTCAAATTATCATAGGCTTTGACAGCTTATTTCAGACCATTTGTAGTAATGCTGTGAGCATAATAATGTATGAAAACTTAACACAGCTCTGACGCCAAAGGGATGCACCACGATATAAATAATACCGGAGAAGCTCTTAAATACTTCCACAGTCTTGTCATAAATCTGCATTCAAAATAATTCTCTAAGCCTTGAGTTCTGTATTTTAAAATATGTCTTTAACATACACCTCAAAAGAGGTGTACAAAAATAGCCAGGATAAAACACTGTATTTCTTGGAAAAGACCCTTTTTTTTAAATTATTATTTCTTAAATGAAGCCAGTCACTAGAGATTAGACACAAAGAAAACAACCTTTCTTGAAATATAACTAATCACTGTTCAAATGACCACCAGTTCACCTGCACTGATCACTTATTACTGGTAACACTCCAGGTTACACTACAGGTTCTTTCATACTGCATTCCAGCTATACTATCAGCAATACAGCACCTTGCAGAATTCATCTTACTGATATTAAGTCAGCAGCATTAGCTGAGACCCAACTGTCCTTTGGAGATGTGACCCTTAAAACTCAGAGAAAAGCGATACATTATAAAGGATTTCTAGAGAGTATCAAACCGTCCAAAAATCTAAATTCAAATCCAAGCTGTCCAAATTCCAATTCTGTGGCACTTGTACACATTTTCACGGCCGTCTTGAAAATCTTTTTCATTCCAAAGATATTATGTCTTGATTTTCATTTGCACATTTTCTTTCCTTCTGTGACTATTACAGAGAGTGCTAATTGTAAATGTGTTCTAAAAGACAACCACAGAAACCCCCATAAAAACTCAGGTAGTCATGGTATGGTCATAGATTGATAAATTATCTCTAGTTCACAAAAACACACTTCACATAAATTTATTTTAATTATATTTAAGCATAAAATGCTAATTGTTCTTAACCTAGTGAAAAATACATACTTGTATAATTAAGGTACAATGTGATATCCTCTACATAACGGGTCACAGAATCACAATAATTCACAAGCTGAAATTAATTTATCCACAATGTTTCATTACAGTCTCTCAAAATGTAAGTAACATAAAACTCATTGCAGCTGCAGTGAAAAATCTCTTGTGAAAACCACATTTTCCAAGTCAGACTTTATAAATCATTTAATGCTATAAACTACGATGGTTAAAGTAAATAAAGAAATGGATAGCAAAAATTTTTTTTCTCTAATTCACTGGTCCAACAGGTATACTTCCCCTGTTTTCATTCCTTTCTCTCACAACTTAAAGTCGTTTGTATTTTTGTATTAATACTGACCAGATTACTCAGCCTTTCAATGGACCATGGAAAGTTAAGTCTTGTAACTAAAGAAAATCTTAATCCAACACCCCACCTTGTGGGAACCCAGCACTGCCTGACACTGTACAGAAACTGACCTTTTTGTCCTTCAGACTTGCCTACCAGGCCCCATCTTCTATCGCAAAAGCCAAATCATCTGATCCCAAACTAACTGTCAACTGCTTGTGATGGTGGGGAAGCCAGACATCAATCAATCAGTTTTTATCACAGCCACTCTTCGTTTTTCTGTTGTGCTCATCTTATCATCTGACCCAGTTGTAGCCCTGACTTCAGAAGCTTAAGTAACTTGATGACAAAATATGCGTCTGTTTGTCCAAGATGCACATTGTTAAGGACTGCACTTGTATTTTTAGCAACCAGCTAATATTTTTTCCAGATAAACTGTCAAATATTTAAGATTTTTTTCTCAGTTCTTAAATTTCCTAGTGTTCACTGAAATACCACAATGCATTTTTGGAACAACTATCAAGCAAGTTCAAGGGTGGGGGGGGGGGGGGGGTTGTTATTGTTGTTTTGCTTTGAATAGAAATATATATGCATTTTTATTTAAAAATTAGGCAGGTTTCTTACAAACTTAAGCTAGCTGGGAGCCAAGGGCCTCTCGGAGGTACTGCATCCTATTCACAGACATGCTGCTATTCAATTGTACTTCAGTATTTTTCATGTGAATATAGATTATTGATACATTTAAAGTGCCCCAAAAATCAGTACCTCTATGGCCACAGATTTTCTCTTCTGCATTGTACAAAATTAGAGCATTTTGTCTAGCTTGTTCTGAAATGGATGAAATACAATTAGCAGATACAATACTCAAAACCCAGTATGATTGAAAGCTTCCCAAAATGATCTGTTACTGCTTCCAAAAGCCTTTTCATACATATTTATTAGTGAATTCTGTATCATGAGAGGGTGGGAGGGAGTGGAGACAGGTTTTTTGAGGGTTTTTTTTTTAGAAAAACTACTGCTACTTCAGCTTTGGTAATTTTACGACTGTCTTCATTGGCTTAACAATTGTGTCCTACTTTGAGGCATCAGTTACAGATGGTTCATTTTCTTTGCATAAAGGTGTATAAAATGTTTGATGAAAAACCTTGCTGTACTTCTTCAAAGCTTCAGAGAAGGGATCTTTATTGCCATCTAATATGAAGCCTGAATTTGAAAACAAAAAGTGAAAACAAAACCTAGGTATCTGTAGAATATACACAAAATTTTGAGTAGATCTGACAATGGTCTTGCAATCTTTTTCACAATATCTTATAAATATTAACCTAAAGATTCGATAATAATAATAAAATCAGGTCTTAAATATCAGGGTTCTAATGATGATCCCGATGACGCAAGTAAAACACACCACTCCTTTGAGGCTTGTGCTGCAACTACAAAAGTAAAAAATAATAACACCCTGTACAGAATTTCTTGTCAGCCTAAGGAACACTTCCATGTATCACCACAAAACATTTTTATGTTTTTATGTTATGCTTTAACATTTCTCCATTTCAGCAGAGGAAAAAATCTTTACAACAGACACACAGAAAGAATTCTCATTATATTCGAGTCTATGAGAAATTTCTTATTTTACAGTAAAATTCATTCTATTATCATTAAAAATCACTTTTCAATACTAATTGCAAGCATATTTAGAAAGTAATTGTATTTTTCTACATAACTTTTGCCATGATAGTTGACTTTTACTTCTTGGATAATATGAAAAGGAACATGTATAACACAGGTGACAAAATGCGAATCATGGAATTCCTTTGAACATAAAGAAAACACTTCATTTAAACTTAGTCTCTATTCTAATTTTACATGCACCAAACTGTTAGACAATATTTCTGGTTGTGGGTATTTTTAAGTCTCTATCCCATAAACATTTCACATTCATTTTAAGTATTATTAATGGGACTGCTTCTACGAATGAAGTTAAAGATTGTATTCTAAGTTTTTCATACATTTATGCCTTCCAAAAAAGTGTTAGGAGGATAAGAAACCCAGTAACACAGCAAATGCTGTAGTATTTTACTGCAATTAGTAACAGACCTTTATTTTTTGGAAAGGAAAAATGGAGAAGTGTAAAAATCAAGAAGATTTTTACTGTTCTCTGCTATACTAATCTCAGGTAAAAGGACCAAGTACAGTAAAAACTGCGTGTGACATGCAGCTATATCAGCTAATCACAGTCTGAAAGCTTCAGTTGTCTGGAAGAATAAAGCAATATCACTCTAATTCACTTATGTGAGCGCAAAGAGTAGTGCACAAGAAGAGTTTATAAAGATATGTCAGAGTAACTCACTAATAACTAAAGCATTGTTATTTTTGATACTCTGTTACTAAATAATATTCAAATTGTAAAATTATTGTAATTAAACATTAGATTAGATTAGAAAAGTTTTATAAAACAGTATTGTGGTAATCAAAAAATAAGAAAGTTAAAGGTCCCACTCCAGCTTTATTTACATACTCACAGTTAAGAAATTGAATGAATATTAAAAAAAGACAGAAGAGAGAAATAAGCCTTGCATCCAATTAGCTCTATAAATATAAAAGGTTTCTGATGATAAATACATCATCACACATACTAAACATGGTTTCAAATCCTAGCTAGTTCTTTAAAATATAAAAAAATACTATCACTTACAAAGGGTGATAGTGTTATATAACACCCTTCCTCAACTGAACAGGAAACATGAAATATGAAAAAAATATGAAAAGATAGATGGAAAATAATGAGGATAAAATTTATTCAATATCTGTAATAGGAAAATGGGAACATGTTTTGTTTATTGCAGTATTTTTACTTATACAAACTAATTTTAACGTTATGATTCCACAAACAATATCAGGAGCCATTAAAATACAACAGATGATTGTATAACATTTACATCAAACTAGATCCCTTTTCTTCTCTAAAAAAGAAAAGGCTACTGTGACAACTGCCTGCATCTGCTACCAACTCATGATCGCACTAGCCTTTCAAAGCATTAGATAAAACTGAATAATCAATGAGAAATGTCAATACCGAAAAGTGATTCCTTCTGCAGTGTAAGTTTTATGCAAGCGTTTGAGTTTTGGTCGGTTGGTTGGTTTATTTTGCAATTTTTTTAAGAACCTTCCTCAATTTTGCAAATGTACCGAATTGATCTTATTGCTTTTGGGATTTCCTACAACAATATTTAGCTGCATCAGGAAAACACACAGACTTTTTGTTACTTCACACAGTAGGAAGGAAAAAGAATAAATAAATATTATCTAAAAGGTAAGAATGTTGATACTCTTCATCTATATACATCTTTATCTGTGTTTGTCTCCAATAAAGCATGTCCTAAGGAACTATCAGACAAATAAATACACACATACACTTGCAAACAACTGGGTAAAGCAAGTGCACTTATGTCTCAAAGTAATCCTTGTGCTTGGAATCATTAAGTGTTTAAATCCCTCCAAGTGAGATTTAACGACACTCTGAGTATATATAACAAAAAATCTCAGATCCATTGTCTAAGATGAGAACTTTTAAGAAGCACTTAATGTAAAAAAAAGGGAGCTTTGACATGATAAAATAGCATTATCAATATTCTATTATCACAAACTCACAAGATAATTGTATTAACTCATAAAACACAAAAATAACTAACCAGACTCTAGCATTCAGATTTTCCATGATGGCTATTTGCTATTAATTCCAGAGTGAGTGAAATATTGATATTCTTTCTCTACACTTCTTGAATACTTTCTTTAAAAATCTCTGAAGGGAGAATGCATAACAAAATCTACTCTTTCTACCAATTCATAATCTATTTTTCTGTGCTACTTCTACAGTTACTAAGTGGAAGAACCCCTAACTGTACATTGATTGGGAGAAGAAATACCACTGCATGCATGCTGTAGAATTTCCATACTTTCACTTTAAATCCTGTTTGTCCAATGCACAAATTACTAAATTGTAAATAGTCTCGACTACACAATTCTCCTCTACCATTGTGTCATCTCAAAAAGACAATCCGACAGTAATGGTAATGACACCCTCTCAGACAAGCCTGTGGGCATTAATATTTAAATCTTACCTATCCCTTGTGATTGGAATTCAGCCTCTATTCACAAACAAAAACTAAATCAATGTTCTTAGAGTTCAAACTAGATCCCTAAACAGTTTGCCACTCTCCATGCACAGATAAGATAAACTTTCTTTGACCCAAGAGATGAAGTTGCCATGACGATCAGAGAGTCCACTTTCTATATTGATATTTTGCTGATGTAACAACAAATAGAACCAGATCCTAGGGCTGATAATGGTGATTAATTAATACTAATATTGATCCCTACAAGCAAGAGACAAGGCTATTAACTTGAAGCCTGAAAAGTCAATTGTTACCTGTGGCAGAGATACTAGAAGCTGATTTTGAAGCATAATAAACAAATGTGCTATCTTTATGCTAATACCTTTAAAGGGGTACAGCGCTTTCTCAAGCACAGTAACTTCACAGCTCAGAACTGTTATTTTCTGTTAAATCTTTTCATCTGTATCCAAAAGAGAAAAATGAACTTTAAGATTCCTAATAGAAACTACACAAACTGGTAACACGGAATACCTCTAACATGAATGACTAAACGCGTTCTTACAGAACATAGCGCTAAGAAAGCTAAAGCAGATTTTTTAGAGAAACTATAATATACAAAACATAGGATTTTTAATAGAAATACCGAACATATATCTAGTAGGAAGCCTGTTTTGTCCGTCATTTGAATAAAAAAACTTAATAAAAACCCACAGGTGAAAGCTTCACGAGGAAGACGACAACCTTGAAGGCATATCCATGCAAATCAGAAAGGGAAACTGGCTTCACCTAACATTTCATTTACAGGCTATATTTAAATTAATTGCAATTATATCAATGTCAGAGTGCTTGGTCACAAAATAAAGCTGGGACGTACATACTGTGAAAATACTTCATCAAGAGTCTTTGGGATTCCTTCACCCTCTTTAGGGACATATTTTTAAAGTTTCAGAGAAATCATATAATAAGAGAGAAAAAAGCTCCTCTTTTATTAAAAAAAAAAAAAAAATCTTGTCCATCTTGTAATTTCCTCTAGTTCTCTTACCATACAAAGTAGACAATTTTCTTCTGACTTAAGAAATGGTGTTTTGTCCAAAAAACGGCTTTTACCAGTGCGCTGTACGACTGCAGCAAGTTTTTTATTGGTAAATTACCTCTGTAGCACTCATGAAGTATATGTTATGTTTAATGGAAATAATTGGCAGTACTGACGGACAGTTTGGTTTCCCCCTTGCTTCATTAAACAGAGCCCTGTATGAATCTTTACATTAGTTATTGTACAGCTAACAAAACAAGGAATTACTAGATACCAACAAAAAAAAGCTAACTGCATTATTTTCCATCTCAGCCGAATGTCTTAAAAATATTTAAATTTCTATTAATGCATGACTGCAATATACAGTTTGAATATCTTGCACCATAAATATCACTTGTTTGCAACAAATTAATACTCAGAAAACTAAGAATCATCATTCATGATTCAAACACAAGAACTACAGGCAGCTGCCTACCTACTCCTCTGCTTTGATTAAACCGAAACCATTGTAAGTGTCTTTAATGTGCTACAGTGCAATTTAAAGAAGAGTACAAGGTAAAACTGTGTCAGGGAAGAAAAATGTCTATTAATGAAAAAGATAAAGATAGAAAATACTTAATTTCCCAGACTATTTTAGCAATGACACACATTATTATCTGGGGGTTGCATTTTGTTACTTTGGAATTTTATTTTATTTTTTATTTTTAGGGGAGGGCAAAACACAAAAAGAGAGACTCTCACCTCTTAATTCTGTTTCTAAACCATACACTGACATAGAAGCCTACTGGACCTCAATGACAACGCATCAGCATGCCTGTACAAGTACCTCTATTAAACTTACAAAACTCACTGAATGACCTATGAGTCTCTAATTGGTAGATTTTCCTGCACATTTCCAATAATCTAACGTATTTTTCCTGTTCTTTCACATGGAGTCTACTCTTGAATAAAAAACAAAAAAGGGGCAAAAGCAATATTGTACATCATCACAGAAAAATGCTATTGTATACCTTTTTTTTATCATTAATAGCAACTGCAAAACTTCGCTAAGCAGTGAATTTCATTTTGCGGTACTGCATCACTGATGTAATTGTGAATACTTTTAATTGCGAAATACTCATGGAATCTGAGAGGAAAAAAAAACCTAATCAACATGTGGAAATAAACATTGGTAATATATCCTT